>NC_136011.1:13953961-14008961 GCF_048128805.1 Centroberyx gerrardi
TAGAAAGACGTAGGGGTTTGTCCCAGGGGGAGGGTGGCACAGGGAGAGGGGGAAGACATGGCCAAACTACTTGTTTGGGGGAAAGTACTTTCTTCACCATTGTGCCATGGTTCCATGATGATTTAACAGAGATGAGAATATGATAAATGTAGTGCTTGTGCTGCATGCATGCAGCAGAGACTGGATGGCATCTCCAAAGTAGAAAATGATTGCACACATTAAGCTCTCACTGTAGTTCTCTTTGTCAGTCTCTGGCTATCCCGTGAATTTGGCTAGACTTAAGCAAAATTGTGTTTTCTTTTTACAGCATATCTCATTTTTCTTATTCCTCTCATTAGTCTTTGATTAGTTTTTGATATGAATTCCAAAATGTAAACACATCTCTCTGGGATCCTGAGGATGAGGTTAGTTGTAGATGGCCTCATATCATATTTTAGGAATACCATTCAATTTCAGCATTCAAATGTTTTTATGGCCTAGGACAGTTCATTGTATTATCATTGTATATTATTGAATATTAATGCTGTTCCCTCTTGCCAGAAATAAGAGCCAAGAGTTTTTTTTTTTCTCTGTATAGCTCTCTGGAGAGTGAATTATGGAAAAGGTGGTTGTGAGAGCACCAACGTGCTTTGGGTACATTTTCTAGTGGGGACTTTTAGTACCACAATAAAATTAAGCCTTTATTGGGTGTAAAAGCTCAAACAAAGTCTCCTATTCATTTTCTATGGAGCAGCTCCAGGCTGCATCTTGATGACATTACAGATTAGAGAGTTTTCTAGTGTCTGGCACTGGAAGAGAGTTGTTTATGTCCACAAACATTGATTGAACTAAGTTACATGACTATATATGAATACAAACTAAATGATACTTCGATTCATGAGCAGCGAAGGTTGTTATTCACTCTGTGTTGAGTTGAACGAGGAGGGACCACAGTGTGGACATGGTACTTTATGCCTGACTGTCTTTCAGCTGTTTCTGACACTTCCTCACACCCACCTGCTTCAGCGTCTCTCACAACACTCAAAAAACATGAACTGGTCATACATCAGATGATGACAGACAGGAACAATTTAGTGGATATCATTCGTGCTGGATGACAGAGAAGAATGAATGAATAATGAAATATAAACAGAATCCATGTGTCTTTAAGGCTTTTATCAGAGGCATGGATCGGGTTTAGGGAATAAACCAAAAGAAAAACTAAGGATGGCTTGACTAATGTCAGTGCCAAAGAGGTTAAAAGAAACAGAAGGATAAATGGAGAAAGGGATGGTGTGTCAGTGCCTTTGTTAGGGATTACACTTGTGGTTAGGGCTCCAGCCTGAGGCATATTGTTTGTGTTGTGGTTTTCATTTTCAGTGACAAAATAAACTTCTCTCCTCCGCTTGCAGGAATTTACGCTTGTGAGAAAATGTGTTTGCATATGTGTATTTGTCCATGTATTTGTGTGTGTGTGTGTTCATGCATGACAATTATGTAGCATGCATAAACACACACACAAAATACATACAGACACAAACACACACACCCCCCACACACAAATACATGGACAAATATATAAATATAAGTTCACCGTTCATTTTCTGCAGCTTTTACAGAATTGAGCATAGAGGAACAGAGCTCAACTAATATTCCTGACAGGATACAGAACCATTTATGCTCCGTTCCTCTATTGAATGATTTATCTCTTTTCCAATTTTGTGAGAGTGAATCACAACCCTCTCTGACCTATGGAAAAACCCGCTCCAGAGAATGTTGAGCACTTGGGAAAGAAGATGATATACTGTAATAGCATTCCTCCGATCCACGAAAAACCACCGTAACTGAAAAGTCGCATGAAAACACATAGCAGTATATCATCAGTGTTGACTTCAAAAAGCCGATTCAGCAGTGCTATCATGAACCTTCATGTGTCTCCCTGGGCTCCATTTTGGTTCGTCCTGCGGGCAACATCAGAGGAGCAGCTGAGGAGCAGGGTTTTGGTTCCCGTGGCAGGACAACACCAGGTGTAGAGCTCGGTGGATCCACCGTCGCACGTCTCTCTGAGCGCGGAGATAACCGGCCACCACTACACCAGCTGTGGCTCATGTAATCCATCCTAGCCTAAACTCTCACCACACAGCTGAAGCCGTAAAACCAGCAGAACAGACATTCACTTTAGATCCGTCATTATGGCTTAATGTAAGGTGACAATATTTTTTGGAGCAAATCCGGAGACACACATGCTATGAGGCTACACCACACACACACACACACACACTCACTCACTCTGCAGTTTGCCATCAATATGACATTTTGGTTTGTTGGACAAAGCCATAGATCCAGCTTGTTGCCTGCAGCAACGAGATTGTGTTGTTGTGTGCAGCGTGCAAGAGAGACAGGAATTCAAGTCATGCATGGCTGGTAGTTTGTTTATGTGACAACAACGTAGCTACGCAAGGCGGTTTTTGTGCGGTAAAAAATCCTTTATAGAAAATTAAAGCTTGACCTGATTATGTCTATTCAAAATAAGAAAAGAGAGGGGAATAAGACTGTCCCTGGAAAATGGAGACATTTTGTCTCCTTATGAGACCTGGAGCCATATTTGGAGAGATATGCTGAGGTTAACAGGAAATTCATTTGTGCTGTCGTATTTGGAGGATCTTGAAGCTTACTGATGATTATAAAGCTATTGTTCAACTGGGTGTTTCTCCTTTGATTCGGCGTCTGTGGCTAAAGACTTTGTTGTCTGTTGACAGGGCATTGTGGTGGTCCATATGGTGGTGTGAAGGCGCAGGGCTCGTGACTCTCTGGAGGATATAGAGGAAGACAGACAAAGGCCCAGCCAGCAGGCCCTCAGCCTCACACAGCCACAATGGAGCACTGGCAGAGCCCCCACCGGGGCCAGTTGCCTGTACGCTCCCGAACCAAAGCCTGATCTATGGAAACCGGCCACTCCACCATAATGCGCTCATCCATCCATACTCCTGCCCCCTGGGTCACATGGTCTCTCTTTTAAGATGAATAGTAGTTAAGGAATGTTTAGCAATCTGCGGGCATGTGACAAATTCCTGTTTTCCACCTCATCACTGACCGCATGCAGATTCATTTGGAGTGTGATGTTATTGTACAGCGACATGTAATGTGGATTTTTTTTTTAGAAAAGAAAATCATTAGCTGTAGTAGGTGCACTGATGTGTGTGAGTTAGAACGTTTTCCATCGGCTTGTATGATCTGCCTGAAAATTTCTGATCTGGAACTTTATGAGGGACAGGCAAAAGTATGTGTGTGTGTGTGTGTGTGTGTGTGTGTGTGAGAGAGAGAGAGAGAGAGAGAGAGAGAGAGAGAGATCTGATCAAAGTTGGCAGTGGTAGAGGCTCTCAGAGTGCAGTAATTCTTGAGGACACCTGCCATGCCTCTAGAGAGAAACCTGACATGATTTACACACACGGTCAAAGAAGGGTTTACATGTTCTTTGAGAGTACAGTAACAAATGAGTCACACAGAGAGGAGGGGGTGGACCCCTGGAGTGAGACCTCCCAGGACAGGCAGGCAGACAGATGGGCTACAGAACGCAACACCAACCTGTAACAGGTTCTGTTCAGACAAATATACTGCACAGATGTGAGCAAGTGTAAAACATAACAGGTAACACATATGTTCAGTATGTGTGCAACATGTGCCTAAATCAAATCCATAACCACGCTGACTGCATGCATGTGTGAACAAAAATGCGTCATACACACACACACACACACATACACACACACACGCGCAAAACTCTGTCACACATCCCGCATTGTACGAATAAAACACAGATCGAACTAGATATACCTTAAAATGTGTGTGTCAACATTTTCTTTCCCTTACTGTGCCAAAGGAGACACAGGTCTCTTGTTAAGCCATTTCTGTAAATGATTCCTGGCATTGGGCAAAGAACTGAATGTTTTATTTTGGGAAGATGCAGACCGCGAACTTGTTAAAGCAAGAAAGAATGAAACAATTGGGCAAGAAGATGTGCTGCCAAATCTGCTTGCATAACCATACAGCAGACCGTTCACCTCAGCAGAGGAAACTAAATCTTGTTGCTTGGGGCAGAATGTTGAAATATTTGGATGTGCTGCTGGAACTTTTCTCCCATAACATGTCACAGGTCAGCCTCCATTTACAAATTAAGACTTACATGGTGTTCGGTTGTGTGTGTATTCATGACAAATGAGTTCCATTTTTGTTTGTGTTTGTGCAAACCAAACTGCACATGTTGGTTGTGTGTGCATGCACACACAAGTTCAAGAGTGTGAGTATTTGTGTGTGTGTGTGTGTGTGTGTGTGTGTGTGTGTGTGTGTGTGTGTGTGTAGCAAGCGATTAGAGGAGTGCATGTAAGGTAGCTATAGTAATGGCATGCCAGGCATCACATACGAGAGTGAGCAGTTTGATGGGCTGTTGTGATCGGTGCGCTTTGATCTGAACGCCTCTGAAGTCGCCTTTCGCTCCAAGCTGAGAGAACCTTACTCAAATACTTTGGCTTTCATACTGCTCTCTCTCTCTCCTTGCTTGTTCTACCTCTCTCTTTCTCGCTCTAACTTTCTGTCTCTCACAAACATGTGCACACATACACTCACACACACACACACACACACACACACACACACACACACACATTATTTGCTTTTGTGGCCTGTGAGAGAAGTCAATATGTGTCTGTCTGATGGTTTGTCTTTGTCCACTCAGCTGTCAGCTGGTTCTTCTTGTCTCCTCGGTCTCCATGGCATCATCTGTAACGACTGGCACTGAGCTGTTTGACATCCAAAACACAGACAGCCTGGAGCATAATGTACACACAGACACAAAAAGGTAAACAGATATAGATTTACAATAGGTAAGTATAATTAAGGGCTTGGGAAACAACTCTATGAAAGAAATGTATTATTATTTTCTACATACAGTACATTAACACTCAAACATTAAGACAGATTGCCCACATCAACTACATAATTTTGCAGAAAGAGGACATGTATTTTACTAGTAAATCACAAGGATAACACATCGTTTTTCACCATATTCTATCTGTTCCTATTCCTCACTCATTTTCATAACAATCTGTGCTGTCAGCAGGTGGTTTGCTTTCCCTGGACTGTGCGATGAGAGGATCAGTTTGCATAAAAATTCACTGTTGTAGAAAACACAAAACTAACCACTTATGCACATCATTCATGTTGCTCTATGATTTACAAAAAATGTAGGAAAACACTTCCTCAGTCTGCATAAACACAGACTTTCAGTTACCCAGCACAGTCAGGACAAAAGAGGACTCACTTACCTTCACATCCCATATCTCCCCTTTGTTAAGAAGAGACTCCTGACATGCGCACACATGTACACATGTGTACATACATGCACGCACACACACACACACACATACACATATATATGCACATGGTACACATGGATGGAGTGTTTGCTCTGGAGGATGAAAGCCAAATGTCTGGAAACGGACTTCACATCTGCATCCCGTTAAACACACTAATAATACCCCCAACCCCCAAACACAACAGTGAGCAGTGAGGACGAGCATGTACACACACACACACACACACACACACACACACACACACACACACACACACACACACAGACACTCCAACCACAACACTGGAAAGTTCCAGCCAGTGGTATAAAGGCAATTGTTTAGGGATTCACTTAAAATGAGAAGAGCTCCACTCTTTTCCAAACACAAGTTGGGAGCTGTATGTTGTTAATGTATCCCTTGTCTATTTATTGGAGCCATCAATGTAATAAAACTCTTGTGATTCCTCTCTAAGTCCACTTTTAGCCTTAAATTAATCTGGGCCAAATGGACTCCCTGAGAAGACAAACCATGACTAAAAACAAACACGTGCAAAAATGTATTCTGTTCCCTTTCATAGCTTAAGCAAAAGCCCAAGCGACCATATAAAGCAGAGGAGAATGCATATCCAATGGGTGCGCCTGGTGTGGCCAATTTCTCCTTATAGGATAACATAAAGGAGTAGTAACGAATGCAAAGAAAAAAAAAAACAGTCCAGCAAAATCATTTTAAAGTTTGTTAGCAATGCCAAAACCAGAAAATGCGTCATACTGCGCATAGCCGAGGCATTGCATTGATTATCGCACTATTCTGGCTCTAGTTTCAGGTGGAAACGCATGATGATAAAGGCAGCAGCATGTCAAGACAGCCAGAGGTCACCAAATTAAGGCTCAGTTTACCGGAAGATAGGCGATTCTGCCTTCAAAATAAAAGCGTAAAATCTATTACTTTGAACAAAAGACAATAATAAAGCTATATTAAGGATATAATAAAGGATGTTCAGAAAATTATGGGGAAAAACATCAATTATATTTTCGTTTACTTCTTTAATTACTTTGGTACTTTGCATTGCTCGATAACAAAATAAACGTTGAAATGTTTTATTTTGACACTTATAACAGGACGTCAGTCTCATTCTGGCTGGCTTGACGTGTTTTAATTATAACTCCCCGGCACACTCCTGTCTGCCACAACGTCCTCTGGACTTTACTCCGAGCAGCATCAAGGCACGGTGGCAATAACGCAGAATGGATGTGAAGTTGATGGCAGTCGTGGCTGTGCTCGCGGTGGCGACGTATGCGCCTCCATCACAAGGTATGACTTATGAATTCATTTATGATTATTTTCTGGTCGACTGCTTTCGTATTTTGTTGGTTCATTTTGACTGTTGAGCAGGGCATCGTTGGAGAGGAAGGACACGCTCGTCTGTAGGTTGTTAAGGATTTAATGGTGTATTTTGCAGCGGTAATTGATCTGTTACGATAGATCCTATTGATTTTCAGATTTAATTCAAGCTCAGTTTATTGTAGCCTATACGTTTTTAAGGAGGACTAAACGAAAAAGTACATCAGTGGTGAAGTGTGTTAAATCAATCTCTACCTGTTTACTCATTTACACATCCCACACCTGATTATCTTTCAATTTCTCAACAGAGAGAATAGAAAGATATAATTGAAATAACTGTAATTATGCGAACTAGTATTTTAAGTGGCTTAGTCTAAATGTTAGCTACTAAATCTATTCAAATAATTGCCAGTGGCCATATGTGTAAATGTAAATTAATGCATATACGAATGATGATTCTGCCTCCTCATGTTGATAAAATGACGATTTAAATTCCATTTGGAAAATGTCAGGATTTATCTCGTTTTATTTATGTATGAGCTTATTCTGGAGTGGTGAAAAACATTCGCCGCTGTGCGTAAAGGACAAACGGGCATATGCTGCCCATGTGGCTTTTGCGTTCAGCAAATCCCTGTCGGATCACTGATTAATGTGTGTATTTGTTCTGGTCTTTGTTTTCACTTAATTACGCACAAATTAGGTATATAAGACAAAGCCGCAGCTAGTCTATGTGGCGACATCAGTCACCTAACCTCATGGCGTCGTGCTCTTTCTCATGGTAATACTGTTAGATCAGGTGTAAAACAATTAGCATAGCGTTTTAATCCATAGCGGCACTTCTCACCATCTGTCTTGTCCCCTATCAATGGCTTTAGAGAGTGGGTGATCCGGTGGGCGCCCTGCATCCGAATATTTATTGACAGGAGAAATAAAATGAAGCCATTCTGTCCAAGTCTTATTATTATTATTATGCATCAATTTGTATTTTAAAACGAGGAATGATTTCAACAAATACTAATTTCAACCGTTTTTCCAAAACTAACCTATTTAAAATGGTAAAACTGAATCATGTCATGTAGTCTTTAAAACTCCATAATCACTTTTTTCTTCACTTATCAACAATGAACATCACTGTAATTTAAAGATCTGAAAGCTGAGGCTGCAGGGGATTGTAAGTGCATCCATCAGTATGAGGCAGAACCACACAATACACAGTTGTGCATGACTAGAAGATTTGAGTATCAGTATCTGTAGGCTTACATGGGCCAAATGCTCCCTGTGTGTATTCAGTGACCAGGCCAAAGAAAATACTTTTGAATGGGAATAGTTAAACTTCCCATCTTGATTAAATATTGGCTATTCTTGACAGTGTTACTGGCTGGTTTTTAATGTAGTCAAATTGCATCTGTAAATCTGATGTGAACAGCTACAATGCATATTTCCACGCCTGGAAACAGGTTCTCTCATAATGCAAATAGCAGCACACTTGAACATCTGCTTCAACCTGTAAATCTGTCAATGAAGACACTGTATCTTGATTTATTCGTTTGCTGTATTATTTCTCAGCACGTCCAGTTGTTATAACTTCTGGTGTTATCTCTCTATTGTCTTATTCTCAGCTTTATCCTATTCTCTGCTGCTGCTGCTGCAACGAACCACTTTCCCCAGGGAATCATTAGTTTCAACTAATCTAATTGTTGTATTGCTGTCTTTGAAACTTGGGCTCTGACATGCTTTGCTGTATCTGGTGGGTTGTGTTTCTGATGATCTTGTGTTCTTCCCTCCTCAGCCAAGCCCATTAGTCTGGTGGAGAGATGCTACTGCCGTTCAACAGTCAACAGCCTGCCCAGAGGAATCATCCGAGAGCTCAAGTTCATACACACACCCAACTGCCCCTTCCAAGTGATGTGAGTACCGGTCCTACATGCTGGCTCCAGTGGACCCCCTGCACACACACACACACACACACACACACACACACACACACACACAGGCATACACACACATCACATATTCTCTCCCCTGGCTCTAAAAAGGAGTATAGATAGACAGGTTTCCTCCTTGTTGGACATTTCTCACCATCAATCTCCCAGAGGTGACAGGCCAGAGAAAGGAGCTGTGCATGCATGTGTACACACACGCCTCTCTCTCCCGCTCTCTCTCTCTTACACACACACACACACACACACACACACACACACACAGGAAGGCGGAATTATTTTATGGAGGTCTTTAACACAGACCCACTGACGCATCCACAGGAAGTGTTTGTGTATGAGAAAGTGAATGCGAAGGGGAGATGGAAATTGGATGCAGTTTTGTTTTCAACAGGAAAGCAATAATTGTGGGTTTAAGTAATTGGGTTTGCTTCTCATTTGCTTGTCACGCAGTGTTTCCTTCACATACTGAGCTTATAACGTTTACGGTCAGGAATTATTCAGTGTTATGTCTTGTGTGGAGCAATTATATAGACAACAAAAGCTCAGTTTGATAAAACAGTCACGAAAAGTCCAGGGAGAACTAAATCTACAGAGCAGGAAAAAAGATACACAGACACACACCAACCAAATTTAAGAATACAGTTATTCAAGAATAGGAAACATGTACTGAAGGAGTCATGATCTCCCACATAGAGACACATGATCCAGTCTTGACCCATTCTGTAAATAGCCACACAGGGTTATTCTGGATTTAGAAAGTAGCCAATAGCCATATGTTGAAGGATGGACTCCTCAGCCTCAACGTACTCAGATTCTACTGTACATTGAGTTTCAGTGTCAAGAGTGACATGCCAAACTTGAGTACTTCAGTCTCAGAGAACTGCATGTAAAAAGTGTTCAGTCATTACTAAGCATCCCACCACAAAGACATTTTGTGTGTGTCAAACTGACAAAGCAGCGATAGTTAAGTAACTTAGAAAACATGCCTGATGCCATTGACTTTGCAGAATGTATTCTCTCTTTAACTGTAACTAAGGTCTATCTATGGCATATACTCAACTCTTTTTTCCTTCCCATTTCTCATCAGTGCCAAGCTGAAGACCAACAAAGAGGTGTGTGTCAACCCAGAGATCCGATGGCTGCAGCAATACCTGAAGAACGCTATCAACAAGTGAGTGGCTGAAAATCAGACTGGTTGTGGTTATGGATTATGTGTGGTTGCCACAATACACTGTTCTGGTGTCTGCTGTTGGTTGACTGCCTTTTACAGAAACTGTACACTTATGAATAGTCTGCATTGTAAAATCACTTACACCATGCTACAAAGATTTAGAGTGAGCAGGAATGCAAAAGCACAAATGCGCATTTGAGCACTTGCACTTCACCTATCAGTAGCCCCATTGTGAGAGTGACAGCTCTTAATTGCCCAATTTATTTTGGAGTCCTAACCTGGAACATGCCGGTACGTGACTCAGTGGGAGTGGAGACTGAGTGATAACTTGTGTTGTGGAAACAGATGATGAGTTTTGGTACTGTACTGGTGGATTGTCTACCATTCTGCGTCAACAATCGACTGCCTGCCAGCCCCTATACAAAAATGCACACATGCAGTCATTGAGCCAGCTGTGAGGCAGTGAGGATGTTAACATCTTTTGAGCACTATCTAGCACCAGGCTCAGAAATATGCACAGTCAATACCCTCTAACTGATCCAGCCACAGTCAGGCCGTCTGCCTCAGGATGATTGTAGAGCTGTTGTCCTGCAGAGGTAAAGGTGTGAACCGGTCCTCTGCATAACAAAACAGCCCAGGTAGAAAGTAGCAAATGGCCATTTACAATGGAATAGACCTACTCTAATGTTTTCCAATTTCAGTGTAGGGGGAAAGGACAAACCTATTCACTAGGTGTGGAATTGTACACATGCCTAAGTCACACTTTATGCTGCTCTTTTGCCTGGGAATAAGACTATAATTACCGTTCTGTATTAAATGATTTGTGGTTAAACCTTTAGCCTACAGAGCTATCTACTATTCCAGTGTCAATAATTAAAGTGCATATATATATATATATATATATATATATATATATATATATGTGCAGTGGTATGTATACTTCACTCTGCATCAGTTGTTCTGCAAATTAATGTTTTCCAAAATTACCTCTTTAGATCTATGGTTTATCATAAAAATATTTGTTAGATTGCCAGCAACACATTTTCCAAGAAACACATCTTGGAAAGGAAAAACTCAACTAACAACTAACTGATTAAAAATGTGGAGTCTCAAATGGCCAGCTGACTAATGGGCTGTGAGGAGACTGATTAACTGTCTAAAACTGAACGGACAGAAACAACCTGAATAAGCTAAAAAAGTACAGTTCAAACACAAAAAAAGTTTTTGGCTCTGTAAACTTGCAGCAGCTGCCTTTGTTCAAGCGTTTTGGAACAGCAAATACTTCTAATTTTGGCTCCTTCTCAGTGCAACTCTGGCATCCAGTCATGGCTGAACAAATACTCATTAATTTTCTATATGGTGTTTACTGGTTAGAGCCAACAGCCAAATATACAGGATACAAATTTGTTGTTTCTCACTAAGTCAAGAATCATCTTTGGTGATGTCTCTGCTCTTCTTGGTGCTGACAGACTCGGCTTAGGGTCTGTGTGGCAGCCAGCAACCAACTTTGTAGCAGGAATAGTCAGCCAAATATGTTAATATATGCAGTACATGATAGTCTTCAGGGCTTTATTTCCCTGCTAAAACTCATATCAACTGTGCTTCTGTCTTCCAGGATGAAGAAATCTAAACAGGCCAACTAGAAACCCTGCAGAGATGCTTCTTAACCATCGCTGAGGATTTGGACCATCATCACAGATATGCAACATGTGTAATGTGGGATCATCTGGTATGTTGTACAGCACTTATCCTGCCTGCCATGGAACCAACCAACAACTCACCACCATGGCCACCAATCACCGTCTTCGCCATCACCACTCTTGCCACTTATATAGATACTCCTGTTGTTAGCGCAAAGTGCAATTATATCTGTGTGAGTGTATGTTTTTCTAACTATGATGTACATACGTTTTTGTTATTGGACTTCAACAGTAAAGAGCTATTTTTGGAGCTTTTCTCGTCCCCCTGGCCTCTCTGTCATTTAGGAATTAGGATGTGGGCAACCCCGGGGTCAGAGTGGGTGCAGGGGGGAGATGCAGGTTAGTGGGAGGGAGAGGAAATTCACCACAACAAGCACGGCTCACCACCCACCTTGCTATCGTTCAGCTTATTAGGGGAAAGAAGTTCTGTGAAATTGACAACCAGGAGACTTTTGGTGGGCAGCTGAGCCAAGAGAATGTGGATTCATTACAACTCCATAATACAGCATCTCCTTATCCTTATTTTCTGTTATTTTAAACTATACAAAACAATGAGCAACAATGTATCATTTGTTTCCTGAAAATTCAATAACAGGCATAGCCACAGAGTTTTATTTAAAGGTTCAAGTTAATTGGCACCATAATGTTGGAATTTCAGTGGGTGCCAGCTACCCCGAAACCGTATAAGATCCCAGTAAAAATGGCAATTAGAGTGCTTTTGTCATGGAAATTATGACGCCAAACAGCTAGAGCATTTCCTGAACTGTTCTGTGGCTGTGATTGTGTGACCTTATGTTACCCAACATCTCTGCTTTTTTTTGTTCTCTGAGAATTGCTGAACATCTGGATCCCAAACAGTTTTAATTGAGCGACCAACGAGTAGACAGCGTTCCTTACCGAAATCATAAACCTGCTTCAGTTCACAAGAGTCGGTCAGAACAAACCGTTACACTCACTAATCACAGTTAGTGGTTTAACTAAATGATGTTAACAAAATTAACCCATAGTCTTCATGAAAAATGTGAATCCACCTGATGCCAGCTGACCACTATGAATGCCCATAGAAGGCTATGATTTGGATAACAAGTAACATCAGTAACCACATCAGTAGATAAAGTACTATGTTAGTTTTAGTGGCAATGGTAATACTAGTAGCATCAGCAGCAGTTGTAGTAGGAATAGTAGTAGTAGTAGTAGTAATAACAGTAGTAGTAATAGTAGCAGTAGTAATAGTAGTAGCAGTAGTAGTAGTAGTAGTAGTAGAAGTAATAATAACAGTAGTAGTAATAGTAGCAGTAGTAATAGTAGTAGCAGTAGTAATAGTAGTAGCAGTAGTAGTAGTAGTAGTAGTAGTAGTAGTGGTAATAAGTAGAGGTGTACATGGGCTTGACTACCTACCACTGTCATACAGATAGCAATGCACTTTATATCCAATGTATTCATTTGTCAACAACAAATTAACAGAAAGAGCCTCTTGGTGTATTTCACACTAAGTCTGGTAATTAAATTCTTTCCTTTACCTTTAATTCTCTATGTTTATCATTTTGTTTGTATTTGGTTCTTTTTCATCAGTGAAATGTCTAGCTGTGTTTGTAACTTCTAAAGCATGGGAGATGTCACCTATTCATTATGAGTTTCCTTGTCATATGTAAACTTAATATTATGCAAATATTTTATTTTTGTACTCTTTTATGCATTATATTAAATCCACACATTTATATGAAGGAACTGTACTCTCACAAATGAGCCATTCATCCACTGATAATTTTAATGTAAAAATTGAATACAGTTGGTCAGTAAAAGGTATTCTTCTAAATGTTATGGTCACTATTTTTTATGTACATTTTCCTACTTGTTACAAGGGTTTTCATCATAAATATGCAGTACTAAAAGTCCATAAAGCGAAGATGCTTTCAAAAATAATGAAATTAAAAGTTTCTAGATATAAAAAATGTACTATAGGCTAAAGAGCAGTCTACTGACACACTAATGCAGAAAACAAACATCTAAGGTAAAATTTATATAAAAAATCAAATCTTGGTTTCCTAAGACTTTTGCACAGTACTGTACACATTCGCATCTACACACTCCCACACATACACACTCCTCTTCCAAGGATCAGTCAAGGGGAACAGGATGGCTCTTAGAGATGTTTCCAAACACTTTACACAACTCATCTATAATCTCCATATGAAGCCCTGCTGCTACTGTAACACAGATCAGGCAGACCACCGAACCACAGGGAATCCTACAATCCAAAATGGCTTTTACAACTTTACATTCAGCACCCTATACGTTTAGAGGAGGCTGTTCCAGGGCCAGCATACAGCTGCCATAATGTTACTGTACTAGCGGGTCAGAGAGGCAATCTGAGGCTTTGATGTGAGAACATGTGTTTAGCTTTACTCACAAGGGCAAATGAAAGGCAAGGACAATGATCCTGCCTGTTATTTAACTATTAACTCAACAAGTGGCCATTAGGAAAACATTAGAGCTAAAAGGGATGAACTTTTAACTTTCCTCTAAGGGCGTATGTGAGGCGGAGCACAGTAGTACACATGATGAGAGCGGCCCACTGATTGGAACATTACAGAGAGATAACGGGCTATCAATGATGCCCACAACTCATTTTACTATGTTGACTGATCGGCTTTGAAGTCCCATTTAAAGGTGATAAAAGCAGAGGTAGCAGATTTAGCTCTGGTGCCACGATGTGGAGTGGAAATGAACCAGATGCAGTAGCTGAATGAACCGATAGTGTTCAACCTAGATATAATTGCAGTAATCTACAGGTAGCAACAGGTTGTATTTTGCTTCCCCAATAATGTGAAGATTATTGTCAGGCAGCTTGTATCATGTGACGTATTATCACTCCTACAGATGATAGATTTTCCTGCTCTCAATGTTAACTGTTTGTCTTCTAACTTAGACCTATATTTTTTCTATATTTGCTCACCCAGTATATTTTGATTAAACATTTCAAGACAAATAGCCCAAATGTCATTTGCCTTCGTACATGCAGAGTGTCTATTTACAGTATGTAGCCTATGTCACTCTGGTGATCTGTCTCTTTTGCTGAACAGAAGGAGAGGAATGTGGGCTGCACAGGCACATATGTAAATATGATATCTCCTCTAATGCATAGCAGTTGTCTGTGTTAGTTCATAACTCATTGTGTTCGTGGGATCACTGCCAACTCTCGCCAGTTAAACTATGCAGGTGGTGTTGCTGGTGCCAGGAAGCTTAAAGTGTAGTAAAAAACGATGTAAAAGGTTTAGGTTGCATAACTTCATACTTTTATGTGCGCAATACATTTCCTTGTAAATGGGAAATGTAAAATATTGCAAAGTATGTCTGACTACAAACAAAAACATCAAATATTGTTTGCACAGCTTTCTGCCTCTTACAAAACATCTTGTGTTTCAGAAACAAAACAGTTACAGTATATAGTATGAAGATGTTTCTACCATTCAAACCTCCACTAAAAGACATGCCACAAAGACACCATGAGATGTGTTAAAGTGAGGGAATTAAAAATGTATCATCCGTGCATGATGTTAACTGACGTGGAAATGAACAAAATAATAAAAAACTGGCAGACTTCTCCAGTGTCATGCTGGTGCTGGAGGGTAGCTGGGCGCTGAGCCCAACTAAACACACCACAGACACACTCACCTCAAGGTGTTTCAGATCAGCACCTCTTGAGAGACGAGCAGGTAGACCTGAATGGCACTGACTCACTCCTCCTTTGGAGATAGAAATCCCTGGAAGAGCAACCAGTCAAGACACAGATGTTTTGGAGTCAAACTCTTTTTATCGTTACAGAACCAATAACCAATTGAGATGTCAGTTTAAGTGCGAGGTAAAAGTCTTTTTCAAGGCTCTGTTTTAAAATATTGCATTGCAAAATGGATGAAATCAGCAGGCTCCTCAGCAGCTATGGGCTATGCAGCCAGCCCTATATTGAGCTTGCTCAATGGCATTGGAATGTGCAACACAGGAGAAGCCATATGAAATTCATATTCAGCACTGGCTTCAAAACTTCCATTGGGGTTTTGAGTTCAGCCGCAATGCCAGACAAAAGAGCTGACACCTTGACAGAGGAATAAAGATTTGTCATGTGAGATGCAAGGAATGACACAGAAATAAAGGACGAGGGCAGTGCATGTGCTCATTTGACTTACATGTTCCCTCCATCGTTAGCCCTAAAGGTTCCCAGATGTGCAGCCATTGAACCAATGGAGCTCCATTGAGTGGTTATTCATCATGAAACGTTGAGGATGAAAATATAAAATTTTAGTGTGTGTGTGTATGTGTGTGCGTGTGTGTGTGTGGGAGTGTCATAGAAAGCCGCTCAAAGAAAGCCCCAGTGAACATTATTCTCCCTGCTCAGATCAGTTTTTAATAAAACCAAGTTAACCTAGGTCAATTTTATTTGTGTGTGTGTGTGTGTGTGTGTGTGTGTGTGTGTGTGTGTGTGTGTGTTCATGAGTTTGTGTGTATTAGTGCATATGTATGCGTGTGTGTGATGTCACCTCCTAACTCTCCTCCAAGACCATTAACTTTGCTTTGGCTCATACCTCTACTAATGCTGGCAGCTGAACACAGCAATTTAACAGCCCTTATAGTTTGTCACCACCAGAATGTCAAGGGATCAGGAAAATTGCCCTCTGATGCTTATTCAGCGGTCAGAACACAGACACACCCTCGTCACTGCGGTTAGACCACGAAGGAGTAAAGTGCTGTGACACAATAATCTCTAGGAGGTGATTGAAAACTATTACTAAGCCAATTACCAAGCACTTGTGATCTTAAACTGTGTCAGTTGTTTGCACTGGCAGGACGGGTTTCTGCGTGCAGACGGATCTGATGCTCTTCAGGATTTTGTGGTGCAGTGAACGTCTGATCACACCGGCTTGCACTCCAATGTACAGGAAAAATGCACTCTGGTTTACATCCTTTTTGGACTATACTAATTGCCTTCCCTATAGTTATTGCTATTCCCACACATAAGCGAAAGGCAAACATGTTTGTGAAAATGATTGGGAATGTGTGTGGCCTCTGCTGTCTCCCTGGATATTGGGTCTCTGTGGGTCCACTTTTAGTCAGACTCTAATAATAAGAGACAACAGGCTATTATCTGGGTGTTGCAGTCACATTTGCATACTGTCCATCTGTACCATCCTTTCAGCTGGGCCTAATAAGCTGTTAGTGTGAAGACTACCATGGAAAACTAACAATGCTGAATAAAGAAATGTGTTTATGGCAGTACAACTCTTGGAAGTCTTTGTGCAGTCTGCTGGGATAAACACTCTAAATGGCACAGCCATGTTAACCCTAAATCATATTTGCTATGTTAATACTTTTCATTAGTTTATTTATGACCATTTCCAGGCATTTCTTTATTTGTGATACTCTGTTGATCTCTGAAGGGGACATTTGTCATTTTCTGCTTTCCCCCATCCATAGTTAGGTCAGAGCACATGGTCAGCTGCAGAATAGCATCACTGGAGCTGGTAGGGATTCCAAATCCTGTTCAAGGACATGCTTGCACCCATGGGGGATTGATCTTGATCCTTTCAGTTGAAGGCTGATCTCTCCCTAATCACTACGCCACACTGCTATACAAGATAGTATAGTGGAGAGAGACAAGAAAGAGGATGACATGTGACATATGTTGAGATTTGATTAAACTTTAAAAACCCACAACATCACGAGTACACAATATGAACCTTAGCCTGCTGATCTAGTAGGACGCCCCTCTCTTCTTGTTAGTGTTGATACAGTGTTGGATCTAAGAAACAGAGGCCTAATAATAGGAATCTTAAAGTCATATATCATCTCAACTGCCTGCAGTACATTTACTGTAAATAAACACTGGGCCTCTTCTAATGTTCTCTTAAGTTATTCCATCTTGTTCCATTAACTTTCTGTCAACAAACTGCTATAATACTTTGGAGAGTCGATGTGTGTGTGTGTGTGTGTGTGTGTGTGTGTGTCTGTCTGTCTCCAGGAGGTGAGTGTATCCGGGGCTACTGCTCTCTCTCAAGCAGTGCTCCCCTCATGGTTCCCCCCCGATGTGACTGTTGTTATTTACCCCCTGTCCCAGACCAGGTCGCTGGCCCGGGGCAGCGTGTGCACCAAAATCACGATCCTCGAGGGAAACATTAGCACAGTCATATCTGTTCCCATATCAGATGACCCGTTGCACATTACCACAAGTGCACACTCTTGTTCTGAAAAATCCCTAGTAATGATTTGTAAATGACTTGCTGATTGTGTGTAGGGGGCCACTGAGTGCTGCAAATTGCCTTAACACTGCCAGTGACCCACCAGAACATTAATCACAATTATGACAAAATTAGTCAACCGAACGTCTCTGAAGAGTTTGTTGCTGCGACGGATGTTGAAAGTGACCATCGTGCGGTGTGTAATAACAGCGGCATGTGTGTGTCTGTTTGAGAATGAATGGGGGGCTAATAGAGGGGCCCCTATGAATGGCTAAAATAGCCCTCCTGCAGTCTCTCCACCTTTCATGTGTTAATATAGCCAAGGTTATGAGTCCCAACACCATCCATCTCCACACAGATGTGTGGATGAGAGGATTTTACACACACACACAAACACACAGCATGGACACGGGGCCTCGTCTCCACACAATAACACCAACTATGGTCGAAATTCCTTTAATGTGATTCAGTTTTCAGGCCCAAACCCAGAGCCTCCGTGTAAAGAAACCGAGTGAACTGTGGATCTTAGGTACGGATGAGACACAAAGGAGCCAACGACTGAGATTGGAGTTGGAAAGACTCGAGGGACAGTAGGAGGGCTCTGTCTGTGGGGCCCAGTGAAGCTGAAACACCACTCCAACTTGAAACCTCACATGAATATCATACACCCCGTCTCCCTTCATCTCCATTCCTTTCAGGATTATCACCCAAGTCCAAATTGGTTGTGCTATGAATGCTGTATGTCTTCCCATATGTAGATCTGAGAGCCAAATGACACCCAAAGAGAGAGACAGAGAATACCATGAAGGATGTGACTAACCAAAAGAAGAAAGAAACAATTACGCTATTATCTGGAGATGGAACCGACATACCGTACATGTTGCAGCTCCAGTACCGCAGAGGTTTTTTCCCATGGGGCCGGTCGCTGTGAGAAACCCTACTGTTGGGCTGCAGTGTGATTCAATACTAAAGCACGCTGTCCAGATGCAACAGACAGGGAGGTCTGATGCCTAATACCGTTCATCAACATTGTTCATCCTCCAAAAATTACATTTTCTAGGCTTAAAGGGTCATTTCACCCACAATACATCTGAATAGTATTTCATCCCCATTTTTGATGTAACTGATCCCCCACAAATGTTTGGGATTGTCTTTATTTCATTAGATAGTTGGTTGTAATGGTTTGTCCTGATTTGAAATTCTTTAAAGCTTATTTGCTTGTCTGCATGTTTTAAAAGAACTTAACTTAAAAACTTCATTTTCCCAACAGTATCCCTCACTGGAGTTTCAGGCACTAATATCATTTAATCTACACCATTTCGTTGAGGTGTAAATAACACAATGCAGTGTGTTCTCCAAAAGGCATCACTTGACGGTGGATACACTTAAACTCAGTAGATCTAGATTACTCAAACCAAAGTCATTTTTGAGAGATTTGTTTTATTATTTCTTATGTATATGGCTCATATGAGCTTTGTCTAACAATAAAGTGTTCCTCGGACAGTGAGTCACACCTACAACTGCATGATTGACTAGACAGATAATTCCACCTAGATTATTCAGATTTGTCAGTGAGTGTGACAAAGGCACTGCTTGATGGCATTTGACTACTGTAATCAGACAGCCTAGCATATGGCAATTGCATCTAGCATGCAGTAAAAAATCTTGACTTAAAAAACGAATTCAAACTTGTACGCACATCAGTAGAGAGTGTTTAACCTGTTTTATTGGAATGTCAGACATGAGTCAGTCTTGAGGATACAGTTAAGCCAATGCCACATCATGTCCAAATGCTGAAAAAGCCAAGAATGGCCTAAGTTGATAGGAAGAAAACTAACATTATTTAGAGTTTCATTCACATCTTAGGCCCTCACCAGTGCTTATCTCAAACCTGAGCCAACACAAGAAATCCTGTACAGGATCCAGGAGCCTGAGGATCAGTAGTGAGGAGGCCAAACCAAATATTAACTCACATCACACAGATCCCAGCTCCATGATTCCCTCCGGCGTTTCACAACCTGCGCTGGAGCGCCATACACACAATTCTTAGGAAAGCCAATTAAACATAGGAAGTGAAGTTAAAGCCATGATAAAGCCATGAGCGCAAAGGAACATTGAAGACCATCCACCTTGCAGTCTGCCTGGTGCATTTGTTTTCATCCATCTGGTTGACTTAATGAGGCCTTCCTGGAATCAGATCTATTGTTAAAGGAGAACCTCACAGACCTCACAGACAAACCAGTTGTCTGTTGTAGTTTACATAGAACACATCAAAGAAATACAAGCGTATTCAGAACAAAGGCTTTCTAATACTCAGGCTAAAAGGAATTCTCTATCAATCTGGTATGAATTGTAAGATACATAAAGGAAATCTTGTAAGTTGGCTGTTTATTTCTGGTCCCAATACACAAGGAAAAACAATGTACGGCTACTGCCTGTTAATAGTTTTAAAGAAGAAAACATTACTGCCATAGCTGCCATCATAACTGAAAGTAATTCAATTTATGAGTACAATCACAAATAAATAATTTTTGAATTCTGTGTTTTTAGTCTAGCTATTTGTCAGACCGACAAGTCCAAGTTGTATCAGGTCATGAAAATTGCATCCAAGTTGAGTTATGAGTATGAGTGCTGACCTTGAGCATTACAACACTGCTCCACAAGCCAGCTAAGAAGTTGGCTAAAACAGAGACAGATCTGGCGTCCATGCTAGGCATGGCTCTTGTCTAAAGGGGACTGCGGAGGAGGGACTGTTGTTCTGCCTTTGGCTTTTCCATGGAAGCACACAAGTGAGGATGGAGTTTTTCACAATTAATAAGGGTCATCTTGGTTGACATGTTGTGAATGTATAGTATGCCTCCTCAAAAATAAAATGCTTTCATTTCGTTTTTCAAGTATAAAGTCTATTTACAGTGGCACAGAGACACTACAAAAGCAATGTGCAATGTGTGAAAAATAAAAGCAAAAATGTAACCTGTAACATATCACAGCTGCAGCAGCAGCTTTGTTAACAGCTGCATACACTTGACATACTCAGGACTGGAAAAAACCCCAAAACAAAACCTGGTACATGGTTTCCAAATATATTAGTCCCTAAAATGAACCAATGAATCAATTAAGAAGACTGTAATTATATTGATATATCAACACATAGTAAATAAAATCATAATGGTGCTATACAACAATGGCTTTACAGTACATCTGTTTAGCATAACATTCACAAGAGCTGATTATTTGTCTGAAGGTTGCTTTCTGGTCTGTTTGTGTCTCTGCCTAACATATGGTTTGGATTAATGTCAGCCCTCCAAATGCTTAGCTTTATCAAGTCTGAAGTAGAAAGTAGAAAGTACAAGTAAAAAGCTGAAGAGCAAAAGTGAAGCTACAAATAGTTTAGTTAGTTCAATTTTGTTATGACAACCTGAAACACATTAATAGTCATTAATAGCATCATCTTAAAATGGCAAGACAACACCGGAAAGATTTTACAAAACAAAAACTCATAAAGGTTCACAATGGAATATAAAGCTGGTTTGATTTGACAGAAACATTTGAAACAGACTGACCTTGCAAAATACTCCCATTATTAACTGGCTAAATTCCCAAGAGGACAGTGGGGTGGTGTAGTGAGTAGGAAGACTATCCTTCAACCAGAGAGTCTGGTTTCAAGCCCCCGCGTCGACAAGCATCCTCCCTGCTGAAGTGTCCTTGAGCAAGACACTGAATCCCTTTCAGCTCCAGGAGTGCTGCTCTGTAGCTGAGCCTGACCTCTGACCTCTCAGTGGAGGAGGGTGAGCGAAAAGAGAATTTCCCCACAGGGATCAATTAAGTATCACAAAAATGGTTCAGCTTTAACAGAGGACACATGGCTCCTATATATGCTTCATCAAATAGCCATGATGGATTTTGGTACCTTATTGTTATGTCACTATCATGTGTCCCCCTCCCTCACACATCCCTCAATCTCCCAAGCTTGAAACTTGAACACAGCTGGAAAAACAGCCAACAACCGCTAAGAGGTCTCTGCACCTGCAACAAGAGGTTGAATTGCGATACAGTGCCTTCTCAAACTCAAACTGTCACATGCATTTGAGCCGCACTGTCCCCTCCTTCATGTAGTTTCCAAGCCGCAGCTGGAGAAGCCACATTGTCTAGAGTCGTCTTTCAAGTGATGAGAACCTGTATTGCCGGCCTAATTTAGACACTCAGTAGCAAGAGCAGCGCAGTAAAGTGAAAGCAGAGCGCTAGTACTGGGACCAGAGAGTCTAGACAGCTGAGGATACTCTGGAGAAAAGTCTAATTTTCATAACACAGGAGGGGCTCTACTCATGATAGATGAACCCCTGACTGCTCACAGAATACATTCCTCCCGCTATGTTGTGTGATAACCGTTGTGTAATCTAATGCTTCAAATATATTTCGACAACAGCAAAGATGAACATGTTAATTCATCAAATCAAGGTAAATCTGCAAACCCTCCCGTCCTTTTTAATGTTCAAAGCCAGTGTTTTAAATGAGATGTTCTCCATCTCTGTCAAACTACCAGCGAGCAGGCAGGCATCTCCGTCTCTGACAAACGTACTGCCAGCTTCCCAAGGCCACTTACTGAAAGAATCATGTCAACATAGACAACCTCCTTCATCCTGACGTGCATACACACCCGCATGCATACAAACAGGCGCCCCTCTCCATCAGAGGGGCTGTAATTTTCACAGTTGCAGTCAATCTCTTTGTTTTCTCATAGCTGTTGGAGTAGTATTTAGCCCATGAGGAGCATTGCTATGACATTCATTTCTGCACGAGCTTTTGATGATTAGTTAAATATACAATTGCTTATTTGAGCCACCGACCCCCTGCAAGTTTTTATTACTTTCATCCTATCTTCAAACGCCAATAGGAAAATGACGGTTGTCAACATCTCACGCATGGAATTTCAAACACAATAACATTGATGCAAAAGTGAAAGCCATGGCTTATTTTTGTCAAAACAAAACAGTGAAACAAAAGCAACGAAACTGAGAGAAAAGGATTTTTTATGTGTTTTGAAATAAAGCTTATTAAGCTTATTAAACTTATTAAAAGCTTATGTTTCACAGCATATCTCTGTCCTCATCTGTGTCTTTTGAGCAAAACCATGAATTGATCATAAGCATCGGCATAGCTGGCCAATGTTTCCCAGGATCATTTGCTGACAGTGCACTATGCTGTAGAAGGAAGCTAATCACACTGTTCACATGCTTATCCTTCATACAGAAATCACCTCCATCATTGGATATTAAAGGAGATGGGATTCTTCAAGGAAAATACCTCTGCTATAAAGTTAAAGGATGGTGAAAAGATGTCAGCATCAGCAATAAAGGAGGAGGCATGAGCACCTAGGTTATAATTTAAAGATGAAGAACAGAGAGAAACAGGGGATGTGGAGGAGGAGGGCAAGGGGAGAGCTCTCTCTCCAGGGAAAATGACAGCCAATGACTTGGCCAGCGATGGTATGATGAAAAATTAGAAAATCTCTCCCTTAGAGGGAGAGAAAGAAGAAATAAGAGGATAGAGAGAGTAAAGAATGTAAGAGGGGGGAGGAATAAGCCTCAGTAATGGAGATGTGATAGTTGGAGATATAAGAAGAATGACAGAAGAAAAGAAAACTCCAGGTTACAGTTAGTGAGTGAGCATTTGTGTGTGTGTGTGTGTGTGTGTGTGTGTGTGTGTGTGTGTGTGTGTGTGTGTGTGTGCGTGTGTGTATGTGTGTGTGTAAAAGACAGAGAGCGAGAGAGAGAGAGAGAGAGAGAGCGAGAGAGAGAGAGAGAGGGAGAGAGACAGGAGAAGAGGAGATGAGTGGTTGCATTGTGTGTAATTTCCTATGGGGTGAAAGAGCATCTCACACCTTCTCGGGCTTGTTAATTTCACTCCAGAGAGCAGAGCGGTTATTGCAGTCCCATTCAGTAATTACAGTGCAGTCCAGAAAAATGCTTAAGGTCACATCCATGTTATCCTGGCTGTCAAACCCCTGGGATGGACCAGAAAATTGCTCTCAGTGCTATTTTTAAGAAAGTCATTACTGTGGCTCCCAGCATATATTGTGATTATGAATGTGAGACCGAATTCAAAGGTGTTAAACAAACAGTAGAAACAGTGAACAGTTCAACTCTACAGCAGTTTACTTAAGCATCCAGCTATTTTACTGGGGACACATGTCTGATTGTGTCCCAAAGTGGGATTACATGATTTTCTGGATACTTTCTCCTCATAAGTCAAGCAGCTTTTTAGTAGCTGAAAAAAAGCACATTTCAATATGTTCATGAGAAAGCCAATACAATACTTCATCTAACTACGTTTCTCTATCTAAGACTCCTTGTGGAATTTTTCCCAGCACTTTGTGTCCAGCGAGGCATGGCATTTCCCACATTGCTCAATGAAAGTCATCAGAGTTCTCAAGCTGCTGAGTTTTACAAGCTCTTTGCTGTTGATCCAGTGGTAAAAATGCACAATAATTGGTGCGTTGTTATCCGCTGCATTTTTTTGTCAGAGGGAAATGTCAAAGAATGAGATACAGCGAACTCATCCACATAAATATTAGGATTATATCAAGCAAAATGGATAAATAAGCAAGGGAAATTAGTCTTGTGTGTGTGATATAAGAAACTTGCATCACAGAGCGCTGTTATTACAGTAAGTGTGTACTGAAAAACAGATTAATTGCCTCACTGACATTTTGACTGTGCTGTCCTGTTTAGTCTTCTGTTCATGAAGATTAGATTGTAAAACATATTTTTATATTGACCTTTATCTTCAGCTGCAAATGCTCTTTTAATCATAGCACATGGGAAATTTAGGCCTGTGTGACAGAGAAAATGGAGATGATGATGAAGATGAAAGTTCTTAATAATGCATGAATAAATGCATGACAACATTTGGTGAAACTGACAGCAAGGTTTTGGGAGAAAGCTGTGGTAGTCTGTTCTTGGCCCAGGACAGACTCACACACAGTGGGCCCAGTAGCTTGTCTCTCCACAGACAACCACAGACCCTGAGATCTGGAAGCCTTTCTCAGTATCTCTAGTCACAGTGATGCGCTGGCTAATAAACACCAGTCTAACCTAAGTCCCGCTGGAGAAAAGGAAAGAATGAGGCATTTCTGAAGAAAGGTAGCTCATACTCAACGTGAAAAATGGAGAGGAAGACTAACTGAAAAGGAACTCCCAATGACAGATTGTTCCATAGAGACTGACCTCCAAAGGATGGGATCAAAACCTGTTTAGGTTTCTTAGGACGTCCTGGGAAAACGCTTTTTAGCTCCACCAGTTATGTTTTCACCCCTGTAGTTTGTTTGTCTGTCTGTCAGTAGGATATCCCCAAAACATATGAATGGATTTCCATGAAATTTGGTGGACAGATCTGCCTTGGGCCAAGGAACAATTTATCAGATTTTGGTGGTGATCCGGACCTGGGATTTCCACTGTTAGATGATTGTTATTTTTTAACCACAACTATGAAATGAATGGAGATATTGACTTGATTTGAATGTTTAGGGTCAAGACATCAGTTTAACTTAAAATTTAAGTGATATCATGATGTCTTTATGTGTAACAGCAAGTTGGAGAATTGTTCAATGTTGGCGGAGGTTTGTGGTCTCCAAGTGCCTTCTAGTTCACACACACACACACACACACACACACACACACACACACACACAAAGATCTCTGGAACATACATCACTGCTCTGATAGTGACCTGTGCGACTTCAAAGCATAACATGCTGTTACCTATTATAATGACATTAAAAGGCCATATGGTCATATGTTTTGTGCTGTACTAACTCCTCATGTAGTCATGTAGACCATGGGGAATACAGGAGCAGGACGTACAGTAGTATCAGTCTCACCAGCCAAGGGATGGCAGAGTGCTGCGGCCCCTTGATCTAAGACAGATGAGCTCTCTGGGGAAGCACCATATCTGTTAAAACAGATATTGAGTTTGTTATTATAACTCTGGGCGAGACGGGGAATCTGTTTTCAGATGTAGCTACAGGGGGTTGGAACGGCTGAGTATTTGTCTTTCTCATTGACAGAGGATGTTATCAGTCACTGCTGTTTCAGTCTGAAGGAATCACTTTAATTTGTCAACCAACATTCTACTACTGCGCATAATCATCTAGCAAACCATCACCTGTGGATGATGATCAGTCACAATGATTGGCTCTGGTACAACAAATACAAACATTGATCACATTAAGACAACCAAGCAAACTCCTCTGTTATGAGATAATTAGCAGCCACTGTGGGTCACATGGCACTGTTTGGACTAGGGATCGACCAATATATACTGACACTGATAGTTTTAGACTGAAGTCACTGACAGCCAATATTTTGTGCTGATGTTCAATAGCTTTAAATTTGACCATTTTCATGCCGAAAAAGCAATACAAGTTTCAGTGTTTCCCCAAGAATTGTACTTTTTGCTGGTGAGGAAAAGCCTCTGAAACAGCATTTAGATCATGTGACACTACAACTCTCCATTGAAACCCAGACTAATACAATTATTTTGTTAATTATTATTATTATTAAATGATTTAATTTTTCAATAGAAGGGGAAACTCTGGGATACATTATGGCTTTAAATGAAGAATTAAGATACAAAAAATTCAGCAATGAAATGACTAAATCAATGTGCAAAGAAAAATAAATATTGCAGGTTTTACAGACTGATTGTATGTAGCTGTGGTCAGAGAGGGACCTCCATCATATCAGCAGTGAACGACATGACTATTTAATAAAAGGCCAATATTGGCCCAATAGATCGCCAAAACGATATATCATTTTAACCCTATATTGGAAACCTATGGGATGTGACCACCAACCACTGCAACTGAAAGAATATTTCAAGGAAAGTGTGGTATCATGTTACTGACAACTATATTGCACAGTCAGAGCAGCAGTATGCCTATGGAGGCATGTTACACACGTGCATGCAAGATACACACACACACACACACACACACACACACATACACACACACACACACACCTCTCGGACCTCCAGGCTGATATGTACTGCCTGGAAAAAGAGAGGATGTTTAGACGCCGTCCCCGGACCCCAAACCCTTCAGGGGTTCAGCCCCACTGACCTATAACCTCACGTAGAGGGGCTCTAAAAACATGGACACTCATACATTTAAACAAGAGGGAGAGTGAGAGATTGAAAGCGAGAGAGAAGAAGAGAGGGAGAGAAACTGAGAAGGAGAAGCACTGGAGCCTGAGGGAGCAGCAGAGGAGCGGGGGGGAGAGAGAGAGGAAGACAGGAAGGCAGAGCGTGGTCTTCAGTAAGTGTTAAGGATAATAAAGAAGGGCTTAAGAGGGTTTCAGGGCTGTTGCTGGATAACAGCAGGACAAATGAGAGGTCCTCTCTAACAGCAGCACTTGACTGACCCCAGCTGAGTCAACAACATTGCCACGGGAAATCTGAATACCTGGGAGAGGAGAAGAGCGAGAGGAGTGTGTTGCTTTTCTGTGAGAAGAGATGGTGAAAATTTCTCCTCCTCATAGATAGTGCTGATCCTTTTAGTGTTTTATGCCCTATTAAATATGACTTACTGTGCAAGACAGTGAAAGGCATTAATGGGAAGAAATCCTGGCCAACATAGTTGCATGTATCATCCTTATCTATAGTTAGTACACATAAATTTCTTTGAGTGGGAAATATGACGCTATATTTTTCCTTGAGAAATCTTGTAGTAGTCTCATGTAGTCCAGATTACATACAGTATTCAATTTACCAGGTGGGTCTGATGTTTCCCATATGGGAGCTTCATATAGTTAAAACACACAGCTGCAAAGCTACTCAACCACTTGATAAAGCCTATAGTGTATCCCACAGTTTATTGCACTAATAGGCACACATCTCCAAGGTGTAAATTCCCAGCTTGTTTGACATGTCACGCTATCAGCATGAATGTTTTTTTCTTTATAAAAGAAATGCTGACTTGAGTGGATTCAATCTTTCACTCAATGTGTTGTTGCCAGAGCGGCAGTGCTTCCCTTGAGGCAGGGAGGTGCAGAACAAGACTGCTGTACATTGGGCTACGTCATGCACACATCTGAAACATCTAAGAATTACCTCAGCACTTTTTTTGTTATTAGCTGACAAAAAAATAAAAAAGGATGTATAGAACTCACCAGAGAACCTTACATACCGAAAGAAACATCTGTGTTTCAAATAGTTTCAGTTTTACAAAAAATATTTTGCATCTAAACAACAGATGTTATCAATGTTAAATCAGCTGTTTTTCACCAGTAATTGTCACCAGTAGTTGAAACAAAGCATTAGAGCTGATGAGCAGGTGAGACCTCACACAGTTACAGCGTCCCTGGATCTGCTGCAACAGATAAATCAGTTGCAACTTTATTGTGGGGGCCAACACATTTGGTGATAATTTATGAACACTGAAAGTATTTCAGAATCAGAATCAGAAATGCTTTATTGATCCCCGAGGGGAAATTGGGTTACATTGCAGTTGCTCACATTCTAGAAGGGAAATATATATAAGCATAGAGAAATTATAAGAAAAATAGAAATAAGAAAATAAGAAATATGTAAAATATGTGCATTATACTACAATATATAACAATAATAATATAGAAATAAGAGAAATAAGAAATATGTACAGATATGTGCATCATACTATAATATATACAACAGTGTAAATAAGTAAATAATTATTGCACAGTTGAATTATTGCACAAAATTGTTACCAGAATCAGTATATATCAGTATTTAAAAGGGTTTAACCTGAATAACAACAAATTACTAATATAATTTACTATTAATTAGTAAACAGTGTAGGAAATTAACTACTCATCAATTAGTTGTTAGGGTTAATTAAAATGTATGAATAAATATTAAATAATTATTAATTCAGTATTATTAATTATGTTTATTCTAAAGTGCTACCCAGCCTTTCTGATATGATACATCATAATTTCCGTTATATAATACCTGGATGCAAACCCAGTTTATGAGCCCTATGGGTGATTACTGACATTTTAAATTGAGTTTGTGAATTGGTTCAGAACCCATTTGCTCATTTACGCTGAACTCTCTGAATACAGAAGTTTGTCCCTATATGTTTCCTACTGTGGAAGCACGGAGTCTCTGCCCTCTCGTTTTAGGCCACCTGATAATGCCAAGGGAACATCTGGATGACGTTAGACCATCTCTTTGATATATGAATTATGCTGACCTTGCTGAATGAGAGAAGCCCAAAACATTTCCTCTTCTCAATGCCACCCTCATTGTTGCATTTTTTTTTTCAATCAGCATTAGCACTAACTTGCTAACATGCACTGTTTAAGACTGGTCTACATCACTGTAGTCCACACTGATAACTGACTGAGGTAGAGATGTGGCCAGATATTTCCGAGCATCAGCTTGTTTATGCTGTGTAAACAATAAGTCTAGCACTCTTCTGTGTGTCCCAATTTTCCTGTTTCTCTTTTTACCTTGTATTGCTCTCCTCAGCTTGGAGTTCCCCTACATGCTCGCTCTCATCGGTTCCCAGTCCATCCCAAACATGTGACAAGATAACAAGACCTCCATTAACCGGGATCACTACCCCCCTCTGGATAATACTGACTAAGGCACGAATCTTTCTGGACAATAGGAGCATGCCCTATCACAGGAAACACAATAACCTGTGCTGAGAGAGTGACAATAAATACTGTGTGACCTTGAGCACTTGCTACTAAACATAGACTGCAGGCAAATGGTGGATGGATAATGGAGTCATGAGGTCTGACATGAGGAAGTTCAGTGCTCTGCAGGACCGCAATTAAAGATACCACAGAGACCTTAACGAAATACAGAAACCATCTAAAAACATTATTAATCTCGATAAAGGCAAAATAATGTAAAGTAATGTTTATTTAGAATTTATTAGAGTTATTGCACAACAATGAAATAGCGGGCTTGGGGCAGAAGTAAAGATTCTTCTTATGAGTTACAATGAAACAGCTTTAGTGTTAGGGCTTCATTCATTCAAGAGAGTCAACTTACAGTATAATCAATGAATAATACAATAATGTAGACTTATTGATTAAACACTTAGCTCTAAATGAACCTGTGGATGCTGTTGACTATCCTTAAGGTATCACCTGTCTGTCTATCAACACCTGATGGCTCATTTATACTGAGGTTGGGGGGTCTGCCTCCCGCTCTAAGTCCAATGCGACAATCACTGATACAGGAAGTCAACCTGAGTGCGGAGAGTCAGGAAGGAAGGAGGGTTGTGGGTAAGAGGAGGTAGGGGACATGGTTGGCAGAGGCAGGGAACAATATTTTCCACGGTTTCATCCCTTAATTGTATTAAAGTGTGAACTGACAATACAGAGGATGTGGTTGAGGGAGGAGGACACAGAGAGAAGACAATAAGATAGATGGAGAAAAAAAAAAAGCACGCACTTTACGGTTTCTTTAGAAATTCCCCATCTTCCTAGTGTGAATGCTCCCTGCTGACCTGTAATATTCAGAGAGCATGAGTCTTTCCTCACTGACACAACTCCTTTACTGGTTCTATGGCCCAGAGCTGCTATCAGATCAGGTTGCACAGCGGCTAATAGACTCTTGGCTCTCAGACATGGCACTTTATCTATTCCAGAGTCAGCCTTAGACTTTCCCAGCAATCCTCCTCATTTATCTGGATTTGTCGTTGGTGTACATAAATTTGCCACACTCGAGTCCTGTATACTCCTGACGAGAGGTGTTTAGTTGCTTCAAACAGTACAACAAAGGGTCAGACAACGGTCACAACCCAAGTCCCACTCGTACTTGGCGAGCCCAGTAGAGCTTGTGCTTACCCAGCTAATTCAATGTACTTTTTATGCATTGATGGGACACAAAACATTTGTAATCGGACCCTGATGTACAGCATATTAGCCAAGTCTCTGTTGAAACTCTAGAAACCAGCACAGAGGCAGAGAAAGGACTGTATATGAAACTGATCGAGAATACTCATTATGAAACCAGGCAAGTCACCATTGAACTGGGAGAATGGGATTTGATGTTCTGCAGATAGACTTCGGTATCATTGCAGCACTTCATATATTCCTCTGTTTGTTTTACAAGAATTTGCAATGCCTCCCGCACATGTTGTCTTGGTGCAGCTGGAAATACTTCTGAGGAAATGGATTACAAATTGAGTCTCAAGACACACCAGCATCTTTGATTTGGTCCACTGAAGAGATTGAGTAATCTTGTGCATGCATTTATGTTTCCCTAGTCAATTTTCCTCATCAGAGCCTTCCAGCAGCTGGTTAGAAACGGGTTACTCAGGTGTAAAAGCATAGTCCACAAACTGAAAGTAGAAATATCTCAAATGGATACCTAAGCTTTTGAATAAACTTGATCTTTTGTCTACATCCACAGCACACTACAATATCCGGCAGTATGCCGTAAGTGTGAAGAGTGATGCTGTTTCTCTCCTGTTCAGTCCATTGGGGAAAGACAGGCAGCCAGTTAGGCCTTCCTGTTTTTGTCCATAGTGCAGCCACTGCTACGTGCCCTACGGCTCTGTTTGCTTCCGGCTGCGTGGCGTGGGGTGTGCTTCTAATCACACTGAGTGAGGACAGGGGCCAAGTCTGTGGGGATAAAGGGTAAGTGTGGCAGAAGGGCAGGAGGAGTGGAGTGTGTGGCTAACAAAGCTCAGGCTAATTTACGACTCCCAGGACAGATTGAGGTCTGGTTCCAGCTCCTCCGCCATGAAGGGTGCCCTGCCTGGACTCAACACCCTCTGATCTTACCCTGGAGTAAATCAACCACTCAAAGCCTGGACAGAGTGAGGGCTGCCCAGGCGGTCCATCGTCCCCATGCAAACTCCTTAGGCCTGGTGTAAATCAGCTGGTTGTCATACAAAGGGAGAGGCAGAGGGGGGATGATGGACAAAGGACTCCGTTGAGTCCAAGGGCCTGAGAGACAGAAAGCACTCTGCCTCCTATCAATGCATGATCTGAGTTCAGATTTCTTCAGGACACACTGGCAGACACAGAAACATACTACAGGACACAGACCAGCTTAGACCCGAAAACTATGCAATGACAATACCAGTCACTATTAGGATGAACAGACACTCATGACATCAGACTTTCTCTGTGCTTAATAATTGTCAATCTGTCTTTTTGTCTCATTGATAACCTCATGAAGGATATTTCTAGACACTTTGAATGTACTGAACGTATTAACTCATTTTGGAGATGTTTGAACATCACAGGATTACATGGTGTTCTACGGGTTGAGAAAATGTAACAATCATTGGGCTTTGGAAACCCTTTCAAAACCCATTGGATAAACTAAAAAAATGCATGGTCTTCATTGTTTGCAAGCTACAGACAAGGCCGTCTCTTGTAGTTCCTGAAAAGTTGACATAAGGATACATGTTTTCACCCGACAGCGACGATATGCTCCATTGTGCATTAAGATGTGTGAGTTCTGTAAATGTAATCAGACCATAAAACCATTCTTGCAGGGGGGGTTCCTAAAACTATCAGTTGTGAAATGTTGAATTCCTGTTGAACAACCACTGAGTTCAAAGCACATTTCTCATGCAGTACATGATTTATTCATGTCATCGGGAGGATGCTTTTTACCAACTGTGCTTGACACCACCATTAAACACTCCGGGGATTCAACCTACTGTGTATGAGTGTACAGTTGGCAAGAAATGATGAGTTCCTTCCTGTTCCCAGAACACCTACAGTATGTCTTAATACCCTGGGAGGAAGAGAGAGTTTTGAACTTGGGACTTGACCTAACCCTTGTCACCCAGCTTATTCCAATCCCACTCTCTGTCTTAGCTTGTGAAAATCCTTCCTCTTGGCCATGACCTTCTTGTCCCAACTCTGATTCAGTGTAGTGAAAACATAAATCAAACTTATTTCCTGCTTTGAAAGCAAAAATATTTTTGCTGAAATAAGCTTGGCGGTTTCACATTTCACAAATGCATAAAGCTAAATAAAAGTTCACCTCCGTACACTGTGGCATCTCCCCTTACATGAACCAGACCAAGGACCAATGTTGTGTAAATGAGGCACACAAGGACCTAACACACTACGTGAATACATCTCTACGGCGATGATGGGGGGGTGACTGTACAGTAGTGTGGTCCCTGATTCAGCACATCATGACTACTGATTCCTATCGTTGCGCTCTATCACTTAAGTTTACTGCAAAGATCTTATTATGCCCATAAAGCTAATGGCACAGTGAGCGAGGTCTCTGGTGCGCAGAGGTCCCCTAGTTAAAGTGGTGTGTGTTCAGCACACATTCTCCATGATACTACACATGGTTCTGATTAGACAGAGAGAACAAACACACAACAAACAATAGAGCTGTTCTAATGTTTTCTATAGCTGTATCCCATGTGGGCGAAGTAGAACCAAACCTATCTAGAACCACAGGGTAGCGGCACAGAGAAATGTGAGGAATCCGACTCAGACTGTTAGTGTTGAAAGCCATGGAAAATCAAAAGTCACAGCCAAATAAAGTCAGAGAATTTGAGTGTAATTGTATTAGACATTTTGGAAACATTGTAGATGAGACAGGGAAGAGTTGGATATTATAGATCCAAACATATAGGGTATACTTGTGGGTGATGGAATTTGTCCATTTTAATTTAGCTTGATTCATTGTGTGGTTGGAGAAAGACTGTTGCAAACATTACAATTTGTTCTGAAAGTAAAACCATCAAATGTTATGATAGAAAGAGGTCTGGAGAGGAAAAGAGGGATGAGGGGTGGGTGGGGGGATGGGGGGGTGATGTTGATGGTAACTCCACTCTGTCCGCAGCAACATGTCTGGTCCGCAGACATGCATCAGGGGACAGCACAGCATAAAACAGGTGGACCCCTGGGAGCCATACATCACTTTGACCTGGACTGCAGAACACAAGTGCGCGCACACACTGCATGCAGACACACTAACAAAGAAGTGCTTGAGATACTGTTTTGATTTGTACAAAAAGGCTTTAATCGGTTATTACTGGCTACAACTTGCTGAACATAAAAGTTGACGAAACCCACCTCTATTCCTGCCTGTGAGGCACCAGAGCAAAGGGGAGACATAACTCTAACCGCTTGGGGAAGAAACAAAACCTGGTAGACTGGAAGTTTTCCTGTTGTCGGAAGTTTCCTTTTTACTAGTTGTTTATTCATCCCCTCCCTGGGAACCCCACTATCTGCTCCCTGTCTGTAAGACCTCACAGGAGAGCTGCTATTTTTACAGGGGCATCTATCTAGAGTACATCTATCATAAGCTTAATGGCAGCAAGGTATTTCTCCTTCAACAAACTCAACACTTTGTGTCCCAACATGGAAAAACGAGTTTTTATGATTACTGATCTTTGCATTCAGACCTTTAAAATGGGATATCACATAAACAGGGTCAATAAATTATTTTGTTTGTATTATTCATGATTATGAATCAAAAAAGTGCATTTTGATCAAATATTTTCTGATGTAAAATGGGTCTCCTGTTAAGTTGAATAAACCTGTGTGTGTAGTGCATGAAGTCACTATTGTTATTTCAGTCTTGCTTCCTGTGTGAATACCAATCTAGCCATCTCTACATCTGCTCCACTGTATTCTCTCCAGCTGTATCAGCTCATGTTTCAGGCAGCGCTCTGTGTACGGGCACCGCTGCCACTGTGTATCACCAAAATAGTCCTGATCCCACTGTTGTGGTCTGCAGCTATCACTGGCTGGGGTCCTGCAAGCCATGTCTAAGAAGAGACTATATTTATCACTGGAGACGCGCACACACAGACACACACACATACACACACACACACACACACACACACCCGAACACAAACACATGCAAGCACGCACGCACACACGCACACACACATTGCGGTTCTGCCGGTTTCATCTGACCTGTCGCTGTACCGTACGGGCCTCGTCCTGATTCTCTCTGGTGTGGTTTGGTCCAGCTGTGTTCGAGGTCTGCTGTATACACTTCTCTGCGTGAACAGCCTGCGATGTGTCGACATGACCTGGGCTGGGAGAGGTGGACAGACGTGAATGCATGTACAGGTCTGCTCAGAGTCAGGCTGTATGCTCATGTGTCCCTGCAGACTCTGGCAATCACACTGAAGCCTTTTCTGGGGAGATGAAATGAATACCTGTGCTTCAGGTTAGCAAACTGGATGGTTCACCCCGCACAAACCATGAATGAATGAACCCATCAATTCCAATTCAACTGAGGAATTGGAATTGGAAAAAACCTACAGGAAACAGAATTGGAATTTCGGGAAGTTTAATTTAATTCAAAGAAATTCTGTGAAATTCAATGTTGTTGTTTTTTTGTTTTTTCTTACCACATATCTGAGAATTACACATAGTGATATGCATGATCAATACTGAATATCATAAAATGTTAAAGGAACCTTTCAGGTGGTATTTGATGCATAACATGTAATTGTAATACATGCATTGTTATTGAATGTATTTGATTTGTCTTTTTTTCTTTGTCTTTTATTTGTTTCATAATGTTTGATTTATAATGTTTAGCAAGTCAAGACAACCTCTCTTAGAAGTGATGGAATTTCATGGAATTCGATTCTGTTTCCCATCATTCCAACTGAATTCCAGTTCTGTTTCCTTAGAGATGGGTGCAATTCCAATTCCAACTCCAGGAATTTGAATTTGAATTTACCATGCATTCTCAGTTCAATTCATGAATGGCGCCAACCCTGCCGCAAACTGAATATCATCAAGACGAGCACAGTAGCGCCCAGCTGATGCCTGATTATGTGTACACAAACATACATACACACACACATACACACACACCTGCTATTCAGCTAAATCGCTAGCAGATGCTTTAGACATCTACTGTAGCATGGCAGTGGTCTGATGCAGTCGGATGAGAACCTAGCCCACCCCTGTAATTACTATCAGACACACACAGACATGTACTGACTGGGACCGGGGAACACATGTGAGACATTAGTACTGCCAATATGACCGCGCATGTATAGTGCAGTATGGGTTGAATATACATCAATATAGACAGGATGAGGCTTTACTCATATTGATTTATCAACCAGTCTGCGGCTAAAGAAAACATTATTGCTCTCATCGCTTCCAAGTTAGACCCTGTAGAATTACTCAACCCAGAAAGAACCCTAACCTTGCAGACTTCACCCCAATATACTAAAAATGTGTATACTATAAACGTAAATGATTTGTGTGTGTGTGTGTGTGTATCGTGAGATATGAAAGTGTGATATACAGTTCCCTCTCTGTGTCATGCATGCTTGCATACATGTGTGTGCTTGTGTGTATGTGTATCTTGTGCAGGAAGTTCCATGAGGACAATATCCTACAGAACGATGTAGGACAATTAATCTTGTGTCAGACCAAACCTCTGTGAGATCAAAAACAAAAGAGTTTCAATGGAGACACAGAAGTTGGACACATTTAACATAGGTGTAACATAAGCCTAAACCTACATTTATTTTGTGCACATTAATGCATCTGCGCATTTGTAGATATTGTCACTTTGATAGTTATCTCCTTGGAAACCGCTAGCGTGTGTAGATGCCTGCTGTGAAAAATTGCCTAACCCCAGGCTCAATAACAGAATTGTCAAATACACTTGAGGATGGTGTGTGAGGGAAAACAAGTGCGCTTCAACAATGGAATCCTTGTATGAGGAGTGCTGAGCCAAAACACATCAAATCCAATAAGACTACTCAAAAAACTTCAAAATCCAACTTCATACACCACCCACCGCACAGAGAGGAAACTGTGTAGCCTATATAGACTCCAGGTACTGTAATTGAGCAGCTTTTTTTGTGTATTTGTACTTTTTTGAGTATAGTAATTTTACTTTTACTTAAGTACGTTTTTACTGAAGTACTGTACTTCACTACATTTTAAATCACATCCATTACAGAGGCTCGCCATAAGCATCAGAAACTTGACAATCGTAAATTTACAAATTGTGGAGCCATTCACACTGAACAATCAGTCAGCAAAAACGAGAAGAGTAATATGGCTTTACTTTTTTTGCACTTTATTTTGTAATTTCAGATTTTTCCAATTTAAAGAAACTAGTTTGAAGTCTGTCCTCTCATCCCTTTAGGGTTGCTTAGGAAAGATCACATCTAACAGTCTTCTCTTTTCTTAACTCAGTAACTTTTACTCTGAGTACATTTTAAATGAGCTACTTTTTACTTTTACTTAAGTAGATGTTTACATTGATGATTATACTTCTACTTAAGTAAAATTTCAGCAAGGTAACAGTACTTCTACTTGATGTTTTAGTGCTCTTCTTTTATACTGGAAGTGTGGCTGCAGTGTCTTGTTACTCTTCCCTTGCTCCTTACGCTCATAAAGACTTGGCATGTTGTGGAACTATAACTCTACTGAAAGACTCTCTGAAAAGCAATCCCACTAAGCTGTGCACATGTCCGCTTGTACCTCTACTGTTCTCTCCTTAAATGTAATTCCAGTTGTTATTCTACTGTCAGGTTACAGTGGAGCGCACCCCAGCAGTGTTAACGCCACACCACCGCACCCTATAGGATTTGCACTCTGCCCCCTTACACTCTATAAATCTACTGCCCCTTGCTTACAAAGAGGCTGGATTCATGCATGCACACACACATACACAATCATAAAGTTAAGATGGACAACTTTGCCACCTTATAAATCCTTTGGGCTTGATATGGTCTATCACTTAACCTCCCTTAGAGTTACGATGTGTAGACAACACAGCTATTATACTCACACAGAGGCCCTCTAAGAAATGCCTTCAACCCTCTAAACTTAGTGGCTCTCGCAAAAGTCCTCCCTTTCCTCTCGCTTTCAACCCTGATAAGAGTCAAGGCCGCTTCTCGCCTCTCACCTGTGATCACTGGGCGAAGGCTGCTGCTATGAGGGTGAGTGTGAGGTAGAGAGGACAGGTAGACGATTTAGTGTTTCTCACGAGGAGTGTGCTATCTGGTGGAGGTGTGTGTGTAAACTGGGGGAAACAGGTGGGGGTGTTGGCAGGGCAGACACTGCGCAGCGACCCTCTTTACACAGCTCATAATTCACCCACTGAGCCACAACAAAATTGCCATTAGTAGCTCTTTCTATCTCTGCATATACCCCACTCACAATAACACTCTGAATTTGTGGTTATTCTCAAATTTATTATCCTCTTCTCCTGTATGATAATAACTTCTCTGCATTTACAGTGGTTAATTTACGCAAGAGGCGGAGGAGGCGGAGGAGAGAGACAGAGACAGAGAGTTTACATTCCTCTCTCTGGGTCACCCTTGGAGTCACAACAGCCGTATGAATGTATCTCTGTATTTCTCACCACAGGTGATTCATCATCAGCTCGATAGTTTATTTGAGTTACATTGCCTCCTTATCTATACTCCTACATGGCAGCCACCCAGAGGAAAGACCACAACAGAAAACAGTGTGTCTGTCAGAATTTATACAGTTTACAGTACTGCAGGTCTCCCTCAGTAGGTATTCTGCTAATCACATTACAGTAAAACATATTTCGTCTGCATAGCATTCTTCTTTTGTGTCACTTTTCCTTTGGTTACTATTTTTAATTTAAATGATTCCTCTGGAGAGGTTCCATAGAGGGTGACCCACATTTACTGATTAAGCAAATAGATAGACCAGTGTCTCCATTTCCCTTCACTTTCCAAGCTAACAGGTTATCCGAGGGTGACAGAAGGCAATATCTGTATCCCTATATAGATTTGTCTATTTGAACAAATAACACTGTTTGGAAAGACTGCTGCCCTTTGCACAGACAAATCAGTGCGATGTGGAGAGGGTTTTTTAATTAAGTCCTTCATTTATTTTTGCAAGACACTGGAAATAAACTTCCTCAGAGATGCAAGCAAAGCATTTGGCACTGCTCATATTTGCAACATCCATGCAGGCATTCCAAAACTGAAAAAAAATCGACATATATGATACACAGAGATTGAGAGAGAAACAGAAATTTTGGAATTTGGACCTATATATTTTCTGCCGATCATATGAAAGCAACAAATACAAGTTAAAGGTAGACCTCATGTTGAAATGACCAATTACCTGGACTGCAACACACACACACACACACACACTTCCCAACACACACACACACACACACACACACACACGCACGCACACACACTTCCCAACACACACACACACACACACACACTTCCCAACACTATTATGCGCATTCAACACGCCAGGTAGAAGCATGAAAATATTAGGCTACATGTCAAAATATGGTCCAGAACATTTTCAATTGACTGGGAGGTCCAATCACGAGCTTGGCTGATTGTGCTGCTATTATGCCTGAAGTGGTTACATGGCGCCATCTAGAGGGTTTGAGTCCCTGCAGGTCTGAACCAGCAGAGGGCGCCGTCCAACAAGTTAACCATTAAACAGAGAGGGGCATGTCTTCTTTTACACCGGAAAAGAGCCGCCTGGCAGAGCCAACATGTCATAAGTGAAGCCAGTGATGTTGTGTAACGGCACGTTTTGTAAGTAATTTCTATGATGTTCGCGCCGACACTCGGGATACTTAACTGACATTTATCCAAATAGCACTGATAATGTAGTCGCTGCTTGCGGTATTTGCCTCGGTTGGTAGTTTCATTCGACCCGGCAGCTGGTCGCTCAGGCTGAGCAGCTGATGATGTATCGCTCACTGTTAGCTTAGCAGGTTAGCCTAGCCACGTAAACAATAGACTGCTGTGGTGAATTTTGATGTTTTGAAGTTAACTCGACGTGAACACTGTAAACGACTGTTTATAATGTTTTATTTGGGAAAAACGGGAGGCATAAATACATTTCCATCGCTTACTCGCTTACGGGATAAGTATTATATTAAGCGTTAAATTTGCTAGCTAGTTACATTCAACGTTATCCTTAGTTGACTGTCGTTAGCGAAGCTAGCTAGCTAACTAACGTTAACACTGGATGCAAGTTGAACGTTAACTAAGATCAATAAAACCCACATTTGATGTGATATCTTTTATGACAGTGCAGTTAGGGCTCAGCATGGGTCTGGCTGGTAACTCACAGCTCACCAATTCACAGACCATGAGCCAGATTGGTTGTCAGTTATTGTTATGTCTTGACAGCTGAATGACTGACGCCTGTCTGTTTGCAGCTGCATCACCATGCCAGTAGATGGTAGAGAGGACCAGGAGCCCTCTTCCCTCTCCAGCCCGGCCAGTGCTGCCCTCACCCCGGGAGGGACAGAGGAGGATGGGGCCAACAGCCAGGGCTCCGAGGCTGCCGCAGCCTATCCTGCCAACACTGGACCTGGGGAGGGCAGCAGTGGTAAGCTAAGCAACACTGAGGCCAGGACCAAGTGCTGTATGAAGAGAGTAGTGGCGCAGATCATTTATGGTTTTTACCTCTCACACTGACTCAGTAAAGGACTTTGACAACGAAAACTAAGACTAATAAAAAGAATAATTTCTGGCCATTTCTTGCCTTTATATATTATTTTCTATGGTATGTTTAGGTGGCAAGAGGCCTGGAGCCTTGCTGCAGATCAACCGGCAGTGTATCCAAGCAGCATCTGCCAGCTCTGGAGCAGCTGAGCTGCAGGGCCTTGGGGTGGCTGTGTACGACCAGGATGTCCTGGAGCAAGGTGTCCTGCAGCAAGTGGACCAGGCCATCCAGGAGGCTAGTCAGGCTGCTGCCAAGGCCGAGGCTGAGAAGGAGTACGAGTCTGTGCTGGATGATGTCAGGTAAAGGACAAGGGGGAGCTGTGTAGCCTGGGGGTTAGAGAAACTGTCCAGTAATCAGAAGGACCCAGGATCCATCCCAGCAACATCAATGTGTCTTGTTGAAGTAGTGTTGTGCAAGACACTGAATCCTTCCCTGCTCTGGATAAGAGCGTCAGTTAAATGATTCATATGTGAATTCAATGGAATGGGTAGAGTAAACTGAGCATTGAATTTTTCGATGTACTTTACATGACAGATAGGCCCATTATTCATTGATAGATGATTGATGATTATTCATTTTCATCAGACATTTTTATTACAAGATTTTTGGCAGAATCAACATGACCCTGAAGAAACAAAAAGGGCTTGCAGTTTTGACCTCTCACCAGACTTTTAGTATATAAAAGCCTCCCCAACCCTCCAAAATGTCTGAAATGTTTGACATAATTGCAAATTCACAAATCATTATATTGTTGAATTCAATTCAAATCTTAGGGCAACTGCTTACTATAACCCTGTTTAACTGTTTCAGGTCTGTTACAGCAGCTCTAAAACATATCAACAAGATTATAGAGCAGCTGTCTCCCTATGCTGCCTCCAGCAAAGACATCAGCAGGAAGATTGAGTCTGTCAAACGGCAGAAAGAAAATAAGGTAAAAGATGTGACATGAATTACAATGATATCAGTTAACTTGATATTGTTATATTGATGATTTCTTTTAAATATTATCCTTAGTTTTAACAAGACAAGGAGGTCCCATTAAGGCAGTGATCTCTATTTTTATTGTATTTTTGTCTCTAAACAAGACAAAAATCATGCAGACAAATAAACAATAGACCATTCATGAAGATCATACTTATAGTGGTGATGTTGGTGATGAAAACCCCTTTAATCTCAGGAGAAGCAGCTGAAGAAGATCAGAGCCAAACAGAGGAGGCTACAGGCCATACTGGGAGGAGAGGACACCCTGAGGGTTGAAGCTGAGCTGCTGGTAGAAGATGATGGGGAGGAAGGTGAGTGAGTGGGAGGGTGGAATGAACTTGCTCTTGAAATTACCTTATCTCCAGTAGTTGTATATCTTGTAGTTGTATCAGAGAAACTGTTTGATTCCATGACCCCTGAACCAAGCCCAGTCATTAAAATTGCACTCTAAAATGTCAAAAATGCATGAACATCAATGGGAAATCAGCTTTCTCAGTTTGAGAAAAAGTAACTTTTAGAGATACAAAGTTAGCAGTTTGCAGTCACTGCCACCACAACTGTACAACTAAAAAAACGGTCCACGACGGCTGTGCATCTAACCCTGCATGTTGTGTGTGTTCTACTAGAAGCTGGGCCGTCCACACTGGGCAGCATGCTCATGCCGGCTCAGGAGACAGAATGGGAGGAGCTTATTCGGACAGGTCACATGACTCCCTTTGGAACGCGGATCCCTCAGAAGGAGGAAAAGAAGGCCCCTCGGAAAGTGATGCTGGCTGAGAACTCTGCCTTTGACCAATACTTGGCTGATCAGGCCAAGATGGCTACAGACAGGAAGAGGGCCCCTCCTCTAAAGAGGAAGAAGAGCTCTGGGCTCAGCCCCGATGGGGAGGCCAAGAAGAAAACTAACAGAACGGTTGCCTCCTCCAAGGATAAGAAGCTGCGGAAGCGCATGCGGAAGCTCCAGATAACTGCTCTGAAGGCCCACCCTAAGGCTCGGCCCAAGGCTGAGCCTCAGCTCCCTAAGCCCAGGAGAAAGCATCATGCTGAGGGAGAGGAGACGGACAGCGAGGGGTCAGAGTATCTGCCCAGTGACGAGGGCATCGATCCTGACAGAGAGGAAAGAGAAGCCATGGAGGAGGGCTTTGGGGAGGAGAACGATGATGAAGAGTATGAGTTGAAGCCCTACAAGAGAAAGACTGAGGGAAAAGGAAGGAAGAAGGGGAAGAGAAAGGAGGAGAGTGAGGAGGAGTACTGTCCTGATAGTTCAGAAGAAGAAGATGAGAAGAAGGGAAAAGAGAAAAAATGCAAAGATGATGGAGACTTGGAGTTCTACAGACGGAGAATAAGGTGTGATACTTTTACTTACTGCTATAAACAGGTTCACTTGTATAGTTTCTGTAAATACCTTAAGCAATTTTGTCCCCCTAAAAGCTTTAATGAACATATATAAGGTAAGCACAATTTTTAATTTAAAAAAAATTATTTACATTTGCTTCATTTACATTGTTTACTTTTGCCTCATTTACAAACATTGGAGTGAATCAGATTTATATTTAGAGTAATGCTTGGATGCAAAAGTTGCAAAACGCTAATTTTTCATCAGCAAGTCTTTAAAGAATGTAGACATCCATGCCCATAAATGACACACTCAACGAACACCAGATTGGGCCTTTAACTATTGAGCACATTTGTAATTGCAGGGTTGCAACTGTGTTATTGTTATTCCCTTTAGTTAAAGAGGAAACCAGTTGGTTTCTGCTGGCTCCATAGTGCAGGAGGAGAGTTAATCCCAGATGAGATTGGCAGCTGTTTCTTGACTAAGCAAATTCACTCCCTGCTCTTCTCTCTCTGCTCTCACACTGGCCTAATTATCCTCCTGCACATGGTTTTATACACTCACTCACTCTAATGCTCAAATTAATGGAAGAGCAGCCCTAATGAGATTTCATATTTATAGCTGCCAAATAAATTGTGTTGGCATGTGTCCTTTCTCTACACTACAGTGATGGAATGTCAATTCAACAGCATTGACACGGCATGGATGGTGAGGCTAGCTCATATGAGGAATAATATTATTAGAGGGGGAGGTATTTGTAGTTGGGTGGTGGGTGGGGGGCGGAGTGGGGGAAGAAAAGTGTAATTAACTGAACCAATGCTTAGTCTTGACTTAATTAGAGAGTGTGGTCTCCCAGGCCCAGCTAAAGGACCAGTTTCATGGCAGGGTGACAGGACCAGGCCCAAATGAAGATGGATTCTTATCCTCTCCACCCCACACCTTTCTGGGGAACTCGCACTACTAATTGTCTGTATCAATCTTCATTTGCTGCGCGACGACTGTGCCTCTAACTGCCCTCTCTCCTGCTCTATTAAAACTGCTCTCCTTTACATTTCCCTTTTTGCTGTAGATGTTCCACCGCTCACAGGGAATACCTAGAACTCAAAACATTCACTGTCTGTGTAGGCGAGTCTTAAAATAAACCACTGACAACAGGAGGCGGTTAGAAGTGGAACATCCAATCCGAACATCCAATGTAAAACAGAATTCAGCAACAAAAGCAAGCTTATCCCAGACTAGTAAAGAGGATTTTTTTTAGACTCTGACAATATCCTGGGTCATTTTCTGTAAATATTGGTAAAAAAAAAAAAAATGTGGGTAAGAGCTTTTTTGCACTGCTATGAAACAAAACATTGGATGTGAAACCTTCATCAAACTCTCATAATATCAAGCACTCACAGTGGAACTCACAATGTCAGCTGTCCATTCTTGTCAGGGGAGTTGGCTTAAAAAGTGTCGCGTGACAACATGAGAGTCTTGGCTTCCTGGACTTGACATTAAGCAAATTGGAGTCTTTGTTCTATGGATTCTACCTCATTGTCACCCATGTTCACAAATATTGATTGAACCCTCTAAGATCCTAGGAACAAAATCCAGAAACCCTCTGTTATTACTCTCTGTGTGTGCTGCTGTTAACCATACTATACTCATTCCCTTTAATAGGAGGTGGAAGAGACAGCGTCTTCGAGAAAGGGAGGAGAAGAGAGAAAGAGGTGAGGAGGAGACGGATGACAGCGATGCAGAGTTTGATGAGGGATTCAAAATCCCTGGTTTCCTTTGGAAGAAACTCTTCAAGTAAGTGGAATGTGTTGTATTGAGAATTGCATCCCATATGCATACAGTCTCTTAAAAATTGCCTTTTTTTAAATTGTTGTATTCACATTCAAATAAGGAAGTGATTGCAAATGACTAATGGCCATAAAGCATTTATTATATAAGAAGTAACTGTGGCCTTTGGTGAGCGTATTTATATTGCATAATAGGCTAGTTTGTATGTGGGAACATGTTTCTCTGGTGCCATGTTATACATCACACCCACTGCTCTGAACAACCTTTGTCCTGAAATGATACTGATAAGCCAAAGATTAATTCAGCAACACACTGTAAGCCTAGTGACTGATTAGGATTTTTTTTGTGCGCGGATGTAATAATGATAATCTGATACTTTATTGATCCCTGTAGGGAAATTCTCTTTTTGCTTGCGAGCGCAGGGTCTGCTGCAGAACAGCCCTGGAGCTTGTAGGGATTCAGTGATTTGCTCAGTGACACTTAAGCAGTATGGATGCTTACCGACAAGGTTGCTTGAACCAGAGTTTCAGTCTTTCTAATCACTAGGCCGCCCTGCCACATGTGTGTGTTTGGATCTGCTTAGTCTCTATTGGGCACAAGTGTTTTAAGTTTTTGCGTGCACGTGTGTATGTGTGCTTGTGTGTTGTGTGGTCAGGTACCAGCAGACAGGTGTGCGGTGGATGTGGGAACTCCACTGTCAGCAGGCAGGCGGCATCCTGGGAGATGAGATGGGATTGGGTAAAACCATTGAGGTCATCAGCTTTCTGGCTGGACTGAGCTACAGCAAACTGAGGACCAGAGGGTCCAACTACAGGTATGCACACATATTATACACATATACATACACAAACACATACATACACAAGCTGTGGGCAGAGACTGTGTGTCTGTGTGGTATGAATATTTGATTAGAGGGATTTCTGCTTGAGAGTTTTCGTCTGAATTATTAAACATGTTTCAATTATCAGACTCCTCACTTTCTTACTGCAGACATCAGAGAAAACACTGACACTGTGTGTGTGTGTGTGTGTGTGTGTGTGTGTGTGTGTGTGTGTGTGTGTGAGAGAGAGAGAGAGAGAGAGAGAGAGAGAGGTCGAGTAAGTGAGTGAGTCTCTTCATGGCCACTTAAAAGGGATGTCAGACTCATGAAATGGAAGAGCGCGAGTGTGGGACTACAAATCAAACACTGAAAACATGACACACTGGCGGCGATAATCTGTTTTTACTGCACAAATGACACTCATGCATTCAGTAGGTGGAGTCTCCCCAATGGTCAATACTCTGTCTACTGCAGACGCCCACAAATTGATTGCTTGCAAACTCAATTATGGCCCAGTATCAATAGCTTCCACCAAACAGAGGTTCATACCAGCCCATTAGTGTGTGTGCGCCTGTGTCTGTGTAAGACAGAGCTCTTGTAAATCTTCACAGAGGAGTTGAGTGAGTCCCTTCGCTCCTCTTCTGTCTCGTTTTAAAGGCAAAGGGAGGCATCAGTGTACCTCATCTTTTTAGAAAGCTCATTCTGCTGCATTGTAGTACCCATACTCACCTTCCTCCATCTCCCTCATGCTCAAATGCGTCACACATCACACATGCACACCAAGCACATTTTCATTCATATACTTATTGGAAGAAGCCTCTATTTTCTAAAATGTGTAACATAAATGATTACTGTAATTTACTACTGAATTGCTGAGTCTATCCAAAACTCTACGAGCCCTCGGTTCCACTGCTGCCCAGCTTAAACGTAGGTTCGGGAGAACATTACCACTGGAGCTTTGGCGTTAAACATCTCCCTGCTGTACGTGTTTGGTTTCAGGTATATGGGTCTGGGTCCGACAGTCATCGTGTGCCCAGCTACGGTCATGCACCAATGGGTGAAGGAGTTCCATACCTGGTGGCCTCCGTTCAGAGTGGCTGTTCTACATGAAACCGGCTCCTTCACCAGCAAGAAGGTAGGTGTATGCCTATGCAATTTGACACACATGGATGTTCATATCTATGTATTGAGCTATAAGTTTTCTACAGGGTATATTTTCCTCTGGGGGGCACCAGAGGTCTGTTTATGCTGCATTAGCTCCCAACCTCCTCTCTCTCTCCTCGAACCGCACAGATGGAGACGCTATGCAGACACACTCTTTAAATTGGTGGCCATCAGAGATGTTTAGGAATAACACTGTGAGAGAACTGTACTGACAGAGATTTGTGTGTTTCTGTGGGGGTTTGTTTTGTATTTGTGTTACAGGAGAAGCTGATTCCAGAGATAGCGGCATGTCATGGTATCCTGATCACCTCATACTCAGCAGTGAGGATCATGCAGGACTCCCTGCAGCGCTATGACTGGCACTACATTATACTGGACGAGGGCCACAAGATTAGGAACCCAAACGCTGGAGTTACCACTGCTTGCAAACAGGTAGTGACACACGTACACACACGCTACTTACAACATGCTACTCACATGTGCTCACATGCTAGAATATCATGCACCATATTTGAACAATATCAGTCATATATTCTCTTTCTCTCTCTCTCTAGTTCCGTACTCCCCACAGGTTCATCCTGTCAGGCTCTCCCATGCAGAACAACTTGAAGGAGCTGTGGTCTCTGTTCGATTTCGTCTTTCCCGGCAAGCTGGGCACTCTGCCTGTCTTCATGGAGCAGTTCTCTGTGCCCATCACCATGGGAGGCTACAGCAATGCTTCACCTGTACAGGTACTGGAACAGACACACAAACACACCAAAATGCACACTTACAAACACTTATGTGCACTTACACGAGCACATGCATATATGCGCACAAATTGAGTGAATAAAGAACAACAAAGGAAACTAGTCACACACACATGCAAAATTTCACTGTAAATGATAATGAAGAGGCAGATGGAAGCAAGAGAGAAAGAGAGAGACAGTGGAACAACAGAGCAATCAAGTGCAGTGCAGGCTAATGTAGGTACATGCAAAGGGACTGCAGTACATCCCCAGTGTGTGAGAGAGAGGGAGAGGCTAAAGTGGAGAGCCAGTGAGCTAAATTGTAGCCCTTTGTCATTAGTGTCCAATCGTTAATAACCCACTGACTGTATGGATTTAATTATTTAAGATGGCTATTGATGCTTCTTCCGCTGTCGATAATAAAAACCTTTACTAATTATTGATGTTATTAAATGGTCAGAGAGGGCTAAGCTCTGCTGCCTTATCTTCTTCTTCTTGAAATTCTCACAGCAGCAAAGCAGGCCCTTTGCTGATGTTGGTGTGTATGTGTGTCTGTATGTATGGTTGGAAAAACTTATGTGGATGTGGGATTCATTACTGAAGCTTGCGTTGACACCCCCATATGAATCCACTCAGCAGCTTAGGCAGAGATCACTGGATCAGCTGCTGCACACCTCTCCTTCCTTTCCGCTCTGGGCTCCAGTGAGCCCTATATCCCAGCGTATTATTGTCCCCTCCAGCTTTGCCAAGGGTTTCTTTGATCCCCTGTGGACCCCCAGTGAGTTAATGTTTAAAAGGCTAACTGGCCTTTAGCCCTGACTCTGGATGAGGTGTAGCAGGCCATTTGCAGGGGGGGCTCCTAGCGTGGGTTGAGACCAAGTTTTTTCTCTTAAGCACCCCCTCTGTTTCAAATGGAGCAGGCCAGCAGTACTGATGAAAGAGGAGGGCTCCGTCCCTTGAGACCAACAGCACTCTGATCAATGTTTAATGGCTCATTCTGCTGAGAGGGACAGAGAGAGGAGGGAGGTGATGAGAGAGGGCGTAAGAGGGGCTAAACGACAATCATGCCCCAGGATACATGCACACTGACAGGTGTGAGTGTTGAAGTGATTGTTCGACACTCTGAATTGTATGCTCCTTTTGTCTGAAAACAATTTGTTTCTACAGGGGTGTGGCTATAAATGCTGTAGGGTTTAACTGTTCTTGTTCATTTTCAGGTCCAGACGGCGTACAAGTGTGCCTGCGTGCTGAGGGACACCATAAACCCTTACCTGCTCAGACGGATGAAGGCAGACGTCAAGGCCAACCTCTCTTTACCTGACAAAAATGAGCAGGTATTCATCATGTCTTAAGACATTTGACCCTGTTCTGTCTAACTATTGAACAGTCTCTCATGTCTGGATCTCTTAACTGGGGAGGTGTTTATTTGATTGGATGTGACTGTATGTGCCACATCTAAGGAGAACTTGATGAATGTGCATGGCCCTTGTCAGGTGAAGCCAGCTAATAAAGTCCTAGTAAAGTAAAAGGAGCAGGTATTCATTAAGGTGGCCGGTCTCTGGTCTGTCCTCGTGGTTGAGGCTGGTTGACTCCCCAGTCCACTTCAGCTCATTAAGTCGGTCCCTCAGGACAGCAGCGGCTCCTAAAAACACATTGCTTCCCTCTCATTTCTCTCCTCTCTCACTCCACTTCATCAAGGGGCTTTAAAGAGGATGTTCAGTGCTCATTACACACTCTTACACTGCTCTGTGTGTGTGTGTGTGTGTGTGTGTGTGTGTGTGTGTGTGCGCACGCAGGTTCTGTTTTGCAGATTAACAGAGGAGCAGCGGCAGGTGTATCAGAATTTCTTAGATTCCAAAGAGGTGTATCAGATACTAAATGGCGACATGCAGGTAACCCTCACTTTCAGAGGTAGAACAGGTTCACTGTGTTTGTGTTGTTACGCTTATTCCATCTGGGCTCTTGTTTGACCCGTGCCTTGTAACAAGGACAAGGAGGGCAAAACTCGCGGCCGGGGAGAAGACTTCCGGGAACAAGACATGCCTTATTCATTATTTAACCCACTAACTGATGAATCTCAATCGCCCTCTCCCCTTGCGCTCTCTCTCACTCACAGGCATTAATTTGCGTTTTTTAATGCACTGCTCTCTTCAGAGATCAACACCTTGAAGTGGCATAATTGGGTTTTTTTCACTGTGTAAATGTTATTATACTCCTAATAGCTTGAGTCTAGTAGTCTTTATGACGGTCTCTTTAAGGAGGTTGTAGAGTTGGTCTTCTCACATTAGCCAGACCTACCCTGGAGAGAGAGCCTCTACCAGCCATTCATCACCACTGACCCAAATGGACGTGGTCAGAGAGCCAGGGGTGACCACAGCAGATTACAAACACACACACACTTGCACTCACACTCACTCTCATAGACATACTCAGTGGTCACTCTCAGTCCATTAACCACCATTACTAATGCAGTGACCGTTGGGCCTTCATCAAGAAACAACCTTTATTGTCCGTAAATAAATTATGTAACTCATTCCTGTAGACTAAAGTAAATGCATGTATTTGTTTAAAGGTGCAATGCTGTAATATCCAGTGAATTCTGTACCAACCTTTTATATAAGTCTTTTAAGTTAGGCATTAGGGTGTTGGTCACCAGTTTTGTGTCTGTGAGAGACAATCTATTTGAGAGCCTGTTTTGAAATAGTTTTGTCTTGTTTAGGTATTCTCCGGTTTGATAGCGCTGCGCAAGATCTGTAACCACCCGGACCTGCTGTCGGGCGGCCCGCGGATCCTGAGGGGCATCCCAGAGGACCAGCTGACTGAGGAGGAACACTTTGGCTACTGGAAACGCTCAGGCAAGCTGATGGTGGTGGAGTCGCTGCTGCGCCTCTGGTTCAAACAGGGCCACAGAGTCCTGCTCTTCACTCAGTCCAGACAGGTTAGGAACACGTTGCTGTGGCTTGCTGATTCATTTATTGATCGCTTTTATAGAAGTTTAGTTAGAACTCTTTGTATTTTTGTGTTGGATGTTTGCATAGGCAGGATGTGCTGTTTCTTTACTGCTTCATTTAGTTTCCTGAATTGTCATTGCCAGCAAATGTTGTTTCTCCATTGCATTGTTGTCTACCTAGAACCCACCCATGTGCCTGTAAAACTATTATGTCTGTGTGTGTGTGTGTATATGTGTGTCTGTGTATGAGAGAAAGAGAGAGAGAGAGGGTATATGTGAGAGAGGCCCCAGCTGTTGCAGTCAATACCAATGAGATTATACCTCAGAGGGAACCTGAGACCCTCCCTGTCGGTATCTCTGTCCATGTAATATTAATCTGCTCTAATCCTGTTAGAGATAATCCAAACCTCAGCCCCTCTTTCCCTCTCTCTCTCTCTCTCTCTCTCTCTCTGTCTCTTTCTTTATTTCTCTCTCTCTTTCTTCTCCCTCCCTCCCAGATGTTGGAGATCTTGGAGGTGTTTGTAAGGGAGAATAGCTACTCGTACCTGAAAATGGACGGCACCACCTCCATAGCCTCCCGACAGCCGCTCATCGCACACTACAACGAGGTAAGGATTAGCCATCTCTAATGGCTCTTGAGTGTTTCCCATGAAAATCCCCTCCTGAGGGAAAATGCTTCAGTGGAAACCTGCTAACCCCAGGGTGAAAACACTAATTGACGACAATCTGTTGTTCATCCTTTTTTTACCTTATTGTCTTTGTAGTGAAATATTGATATTCCACAGTTTGATCACTTTGTAAGCATTATAACAATATATGGTTATTCAATGTATCATTGGAAAACGCCACTGTATTCTGGAAATTATATTATCAGTTATACTGTCATAGTCTGATATGGTTAAATATAAACGCATAGCAAAAGTTACAATCAGTATTTAAAATGTAATGTTTTATGTGAAATTTCATCTTAGACTTAGACAGTATTATACAGTACATTGAATAAATTAGATGAACGTGTTATTGTACTGGGTCTATAATGATATTATCACAGTATCATAAGTGTAGCTGCAGTTCAAAAAAAGTTGCCTGTGATTGATCAAGACTACTTGATTCTCCCTAAAAGGGGGTTTAAATGAGAGGACAGGAGAGTAATGTTACTTTGACATGAAATTATTATTTTAAAATGCTAATTTCTTTCATATCATTATAACCCGCATTTTAAGGAAATTAAGAGAATTGGCTCTTATGTTTTTTTCTTTCTCTCCTACAGGACAAGTCCATTTTTATCTTCTTGTTGACCACTAAAGTTGGCGGTCTGGGAGTCAATCTAACTGGAGCCAACAGAGTCATCATCTACGACCCAGACTGGAACCCCAGCACCGACACACAGGTCGAACACACAGCACACGCACACACACGCACACACACACACACACACAGAAAATGGTTCAAACAAAACATTTACTAGGTATATGGTTTTGAGGGTTTTTTTTCCCTCCAGGACTTCTTTCTTTTTTTTTTACATAAATGTACCCATTTCCAGCCGGGATATCAGCATTTCCCTGCTTTATACTGTATTTGTATTGTCCTCATTACATCCCTTGTTTACTTGCTGTACTGTGTGCTTTACTTCATTTCATGTTTTGTGTTGTGCGTAGGCACGAGAGCGAGCATGGAGGATCGGTCAGACGCAGCAAGTGACTGTCTATAGACTGCTGACTGCAGGGACCATCGAGGAGAAAATCTACCACAGGTTAGATGGATGCACTGTCAATGCTGTTTTTTTTTTTTTTTTGTTTTGTTTTTTTTCATGTTCTTGTCATGTTTCGCTGTAAGCACTTCTTCACACCTAATATTTGATCACAGAACTTAACATTTTCATAATCAAAAACAGAAATCGTCCTTCACAGGTGATCATGCAGTTGCCTTAATCACACACAGCCTTGTGTTTTGGTGTTCTTTTCCATTGACTTCACACAGTCCTGGATATTCATCTGTAATGACATGACTAATTACTCACATCACTGCCGTATTACTATGTGCAGTATCCCAGTACTCAGTAATTGAAAAGCTTTGCTGCATTATTAAATGGCCAGTCTAGGATTTCTAAACTGTTGCTCTGTTCCGTTTGGGCCTGCAAATTGCTTCCAAAGTCGGAACAACTGCTGGGATTCTATTTTGATACATACCATAGTGAGGTTAACAACAGTCAGCATGAAGGAAGATTTCTTAATGGATGGATATCAGTCTGGTTGCTTTTTTCCAATATTGCAGTAATAGAGCTTTGTTGTTTGTAATGATATGACCCAATATTCTCATCCAGTAGCAAAACTACTCTGGGGTGACAGAGTCGGGGTTGCCTGCTGAGGTAATGCTGTTGAATAGCTTAGTACACACAACTATGTAATGTAATATGTTTTTCTTTTATGGTTCAGGCAAATCTTCAAACAGTTTCTGACCAACCGTGTTCTGAAAGACCCCAAACAAAGACGCTTCTTCAAGTCTAATGACATTTATGAGCTCTTCACTCTATCCAACCCTGACGGGACTCAGGGAACAGAGACTAGTGCCATATTTGCAGGTGTGTTGACTCTTCTGTTGTATGATTAGCTTGCATTCCAATTATTTGATAATCTTGGTATTGATTTTTTTTTTTTTCACCAGTAAATAATATGGGTCTCTTACACAAATTAGTTTCCTCTGTGCCATACTACTGTCAGATTACTAGTACAAAAATTCCCCAATTAACATTTTTCAATCGTTTTTCTTTGATCCTCGTAGGTACGGGCTCAGATGTCCAGGCTCCCAAGAAACCAGAGAGGCCAAGATCATCGCACGGGTCAAACCATTTCAACCACGCACGTAAACCCTCCTCAGCCAACCAGAATGAAGCTGGTGCAGACAACAGCCACTCCTCAACCAACATTCCCGCATCAAGAGATGGGAACGTCTCTCTGTGTAGTAAAAACTCTCAGGGTAAACCAAATGTCCTGACAGACAGTCAAAGCACCAATCAAAATGGGGTAGATGTGGAACCAAATATTTCAGCAAGTACACAGCACTCAGGAGAGAATGGCAGAGACTGGGATGGAGCCACGCCGACAGTCAAACACTCCAACTCACCCAACTCTCACCGACACAGAGACTCTGCCCTGACTAGCCCGCAGAAACACCGGGAAAAGAGGAAGCACTGCGACCCAGCTGACTCGGACAGACGCAAACAAAAGAAACGCAAACACTCCCGGGACGCTCGGTTTGAGGGCCAACGCATCTCTCACTTGGTGAAGAGAAGGACCTATAACAAAGAGACTGAAGACAGTAAGGACAAGGAAGACCAGAAGAAAAGTGACGATTATGTATTGGCAAAGCTCTTCAAGAAATCTGGTATGTCTTTGTGCACAAACACCATCTGCAGTCAGGCCTTTCTTATTCAGTAATGAACACAGAACAATAAGATTCCCTGTTACCTCTTCCCTTTCCTATCTCTACTCCTCCTTGGTCTTCTCCAGGTATCCACAGCGTGATGCAGCATGATACCATCATGGAGGCGTCCAACGCTGACTATGTTCTGGTGGAGGCAGAAGCCAACAGGGTGGCTAAAGACGCCCTGAAAGCCCTTAAGGTGTCCCGCCAAAAGTGCAGGCTGCCCTACAACAGACCCCCTCTACCACCTGCTAGGTACATGCAAACTCTCACGATCACTGTCTCTAGGGTTGTTGCGAGAGCCTCATGGGTTTCACTAATCTCGTCTGACGCAAATATATCTCTGCTCTTCACTCTCTTGCTAACCTAGGAAACGGTTTGGGCAAAAGAAGAATCCTCTCCTTTCTGCACCTTCTGCTCCATCTGCCCCTACTTCAAACAAGTGCAAGGTAACAGTAATTTTATTGCGAAAAAGCATTAAGTGTAGTTCTATCAGCAGTTCTGTGATCATAAATTCATCTATTTCTCTGTTTAGGATGCTGCGATTATAAAGAAGTCTGTTTCCAAGAAGCCTGGTTCGGGGGCTCATTTCAGCGGCGAGGGGGCAGGAGAAGGAGACTCTAGCTCCGCCCCGCTCTCCTCCTCCTCCCTGCTGGCCAAGATTAGAGCCCGCAATCACCTCAGCTTGCCCTCCAGCCAAATAGAAGAAGCGGAGGAAGAGGATGGGGGCGGAGCTGAAGGAACCAGCAGCCCCCCAGTGCCCCCCACTGAGCATGACGAGCTGCTGGTGGACCTGCGTAACTTTGTAGCCTTCCAGGCCCATGTGGACGGAGAGGCCAGCACCCACGAAGTGCTGGAGTACTTCACACCTAGACTGACCCAGCAACAAGCCCCCGTCTTCAGAGAGCTGCTCAGGAGCATCTGTGACTTCCATAGGACCTCTGGACAGGAGGGCATCTGGAGACTGAAGGAGAGCTACCGCTGAGTGGAGGACGGACTGAAGCGGAGGGATGGGCGACATGAAATGAGAACTCAAGATACATGTAGTCCAGACTGGGCAAATACATTCATACTGTTGAGGCTGTCCCCACTTCATGTACTAGTCAACTATCAGTCTGTAGGGGCCTAGCCAACAAAGATATTTTAGTCATTTTGTTGTTTTTTATGTTTTATTTTTGTTGTAATTGTGAGCTATTTCTTTTAAAACTGTACTTGTCTCTGTCATGTCTCTGTTGTCACAACAGTACTTCCAAAAACACATTGGTCACACTTGATCGAAATGGGTCATTTTACATGATTACAGTCATTTACTGACGGACCATACTGTATGAAGAACCATTTTACATATTAACAGTTAAATAGGCTATTGCATTAGTTGATGAAATCAGATGATTATTTATTAACTAAGTGTTGAGTAGGAGACAGCCCTAATCTTGCAATATCAAATGTATGCATTTCAGCTGCAAATGTGACTTGGGTGCAGCAGGAGTGTTTTGCTTGTTCAAGCACTATTGAAATTGTATTTGTTTTTGTTAATTGTTGTTTATACCTGGATGTACTTGAATTCACTTGTTTTGTTTTGGCCGGAAAGTTGGAACTGTGTATTACCTTGAGTAATGATTTACTCAGAGCTGTAGTTATTAG
>NC_136011.1:14013961-14143961 GCF_048128805.1 Centroberyx gerrardi
AATATAATAGTTTGCCTTTTGTTCCCCAGGGTCATCTTACTATCGCTTAAACCCAATGGCGGGGTTGATAATGGAATCCAGCGCTGTAAATTAGGGATTGTAAACAAATTATTCCCCTCCTAATCCGATTACCACATTCCTATTATTAAATCTGAACATGAATCCACCGCAGTATGCAGGGATATTAAACTTACATTATTATTAGAAAATAAATTTCCTTTCTGTTGTAGTGTTGTTGCCCCCCTTTTTGTAAAGTGTCAATGGGCCTCCCCCGCATTAAGAGCACGCGGCAAATTGAGATTAATGGAGCAATTATAGCCCATTCAGAGACGGGGGGGGCGCGACTTCTAGCTGGAAGGTGCAGGGGTGAGATAAGTCCATTGGCTGTATTGTTGTCCTGCCACTAAACTGTTGTCCTTTCTTTATGCCGAATGAATGCATGTGTTTTGTTTGGCTGTTGACATCATTTATACCTCCCGTACAATAGGATGGATGCTGAGCACATGCAGACTGACTCTAACCTCCATTCACACATCATGATTAATGCCTGCGAGAACCGAGTCCTAATCGAATCTGATGTTGTCAAACAATCACTAAATAGGGAAATAAACGACTTCATCATAGCTCCCTCTCTCTCGGGCAGCACAACTGTCAGTGGGAAGTCATTAAAATATGATAATGAAAAATTGCTCAATTAAATGTTGTTATAGGCAATGACCTTCATTCAATTAAGATACAAGAACTTGGTTATATGTTCTCAGCTGTGCGGATGGTGAAGTTTTCGGATAAGTCGCGGACTGTGGGAAGTTAATGGGGCAGACCGCCAGCTTGACACATTCAAACGCATCTTTATATACTAGACCAAACAGAGCTGTTTTTATATTATTTTTGACGGGCTTGTTAATACCATACAAATACTAGATAGTTATATATAGGTCAATTTGTTTGTTTTAAGGTTGCACTTGTTCATTAGTACATATGCTCAAAAGGTTATACACAGGTTATTGTTGCTATAAGCATAAGAAATGAAGAAAAATCATATGAGATCAACAGAAAAAATAGTTAAGAGAAATAACAGAATGACATGCATATAAAGGTGCTTTCAGTAAAGAACATAATGGAATGCAATTTGTCAACAATGCTGGCATCCTGTGTCAGACAACACAGTACTTTCCAAATTCAAATTTAACTTATTTTCTTCCTCTGCCTCTTTGTCCTCCTCTGCACCCTTGTTTCCTCCTCCACCTCCGGCCCTCCTTTCCTTTCCTTTCCTTTCCTTTTTTTTTAAATGCAGGTTTGGTTTCAGAACCGCAGAGCAAAGTGGAGGAAGACGGAACGAGGGAGCACAGACCCTGACGGAGGGAAAGAACAGATGAGCGAAGGCACTCCTCCATCTCGCAGCATCAACTCTCAGTCTCCCGTGGACCAGAGCAGAAAACAGAAAGAACCACTGGAAATGCAGCAGAGGTGAGAAAAGATAGACAGCTGATAGTAGTTTATCCTTCTGTTAGAGAAGCTTGTGACTGGAAGGTTGCCGGTCCAGATCTGCAGATTGGTGGGTCTGTGATGGAAGTAAATAAGAAGAAATCTCCTGTCCATCAACGACTACCTTTTGAAGTGTGCTTGAGCCAGGCACTTAATCCCCCAAACTGTGTGTGTGTGTGTGTGCGTGCGTGCATGTGTGGGTGTGTGTGTGTGTGTGTTTGGGTGTAACCACAACAATCCACTGATATTAATCTCCCAGATCATTGCTGTAGATTACAATATGTCCTTAACAGATTTTTCTAATTAAACAAAGTTTGGATAAGAAATAAACATGGTGATAATAGTCAGCCATAGATAAAACCAGCTCCATAGTGCACAATTATAAAGTTCCAAAATTGTCATAGAATTTTTATAAAAGATATGAAAGGTGCATAAAGCAGATAATTTATCCATATGAACATGTTATTGGAGGATGAGATCTCTGTGTTCTCTTTTGCTTCAGTATCAACCGGACAGTGGGTCCCGGTGGTCCGTTCTTCCCATCTTGTATACCTGGCACCCTCCTCAACTCTGCCACCTATGCCCAAGCCCTATCGCAGGTCGCCACACTCAAAGGTAAAACTGCTTATGATTCTCATTAAGTGGAGGATAGTGATGATAATGATGATGATATTGAAAATCATATTTCCAGTCCCTGGAGTTTTCTGCAACTCTTCCATTGTGTTTCAGGAGGCGGCTTGTGCTCCTGCTGCGTTCCTGACCCCATGGGCTTGTCCTTCCTGCCGCCCTACGGTTGCCAGGGCAACCGCACAGCCAGCGTGGCCGCCCTGCGCATGAAGGCCCGCGAGCACTCGGAGGCCGTGCTGCAGTCCGCCAACCTGCTGGGGGCGGCGCCCGGGCCGGGAGTGGGCGTCCTGTCCGGAGTGGGAGTGACCGGGGTAGCGAGGCCGCCTGTGGGTCCTGCCATTGAGGTTCCAGGAGCTGTGGGAAGAGGGGGGGACAGCTCCAGTCCCAGCCCGGCCGCCAAGGCCCCGGTGTTGGGCAACAGTCCTGACAAACACCCTCACTGCTCCAAGGAACCGCTGGAGAAGAAGTGAGGCGCTGGACAAAATGGCCAACGTGGATATACTGATACTCTAAGTCTGTGTGATCGTGCCTGTTATTACTACTCTACCCTACTCTGGTCCTAAGCAACTAAGCACAACTACTGACTGATCCAGAAACAGCCTGGGAAGACGCATTGTTGCTGATATCATAATGTATGGATGCAACCATTAAAATATTTATTTGACTGTAAAATAATATTGTTTGTGAGAAATGCTGAATATTTGGGGCCGTGCCGTCCCCTTAAAAGCACAAGTGTGGTTTTGGAACTATATCTTTCTTCATGCACTCTTGGACACTGTTTGATGGACAAACATAGAAACTGCGTGCGTGAAACAAAGACTTCCTGTTTGATAATGTGAATTCAAGTAATCCTGGTACAATTTCTCTCTTTCTCATAAAGAGGACAGAGGTTCACATTGTGAATGTTAATGCATGTAAAACCGTAAGTGTAGTACCGATGGTAGGACATTCAGGATTTCATAGGAGTTTGGCAATAGTGTTTATGCCATCAGGTCACTAATGGGCTCTCAAACAATCGTCTCATTTTTCACTCTTTTTATTTGACAGTGAAAGTGCACTTTAATATTAATCAGCCATTTTCAATGTAAATGTGTACACGTGCCAGAATACAGTATGTTCATGTGTGATCCCCAGGCAGGCTGAAGCAGAGTCGGTGACAGAGCAGTGGTGTCCCTTTCACTCTGTTAGCACATCTGTAGCGCCAGCAGACAGGGAACACTCTGGTCCTGTTGTGACATGTTCTTTAAAACAATTAAAGATGTAGTCGCTCATGTTCCTCTCCTGTTGCCTCTCGCTCCAGCCATCTGTTCTGATACATTATTTATCAGCTTCCCTTAAAGCCGGGAGAGGAGAGCAATCGTGACTCTTATTATTTATTTACTTTTAGGAACGCTCTCTCTCTCCTCTCTCTCTCTCTCTCTCTCTCTCTCTCTCTCTCTCTCTCTCTCTTTCTCCCTCTCTCTCTGTTTCTCCCACTGAGCATCACACTTTTTTAATAAACCCCATTAAACATGATGCATGCTATTTATTAATGTTGAATTTGCATTTAAAATATATCATCTTTCATCACCTCAGGGCTCTTCATACAGTAGTTTATCATGGGCAATACATTTATTTATTTATTCATTAATTCCTAAATATCTCTTCCTTCAGCTATCCTCACTAGAATGACTCTTGAATAAAGGATCAGCTGATCAGATTGAGAATACTTAACCGCAGCGCGCACAACCAGTAGTCGGGCTGATTCAATTTGCGTCCTTGAGGATTTTCAGGAAATTACTTTTGATAGTCAATAACACAATTAAGTAAACTACACACACATTATCATGAATAATTGATAAGAAATTATGTATTACCACGAAGTACTGGTTCAATAATTGATGAGGCGACACCCTGGTGACATAGAGGAGGGAGATAATGTCAGAAGTCGTGCCTGGTGGTACACAGAGTACTGAACACTCACATCCTCTCGTTTTCTTTCTCTCTCCTTTCACACCATCATGTTGTGCATGCTGTAAATACCCCACCAATATACTAATAAAGTGAGCTTTTCACTGACGGAGTCACCCTCCTGTGACATTAACATTTTTTAAGATGTCCTGTGACTTTTCCTCTTTATTGGAGTGCCATTGTACTCTTACATACTAATACCACACACCATCCATACAAATAAATGAGCACTTTCAAGATGAAATTTTCAAAAGTTAGCTAAAAGAAAGTTTTAAAATTTAATCTCAACATAGCACCTATTCTGAGCTGTTGTCATTTATTTTGTTTAATACATTTGGTGGGCCTATTATATAGTAGGTATTCTACTGTATCTGCTTGTGCTCCAAAATATATTACTAAAAACATCATCTCCTAATATAATGATTTTGCTTTAAGTGCATGAGAGAGCTCCAGAGCAAAGATGTTAAGCCCCATGACATGGCAGCTAACGATAACACAATATCCTTATACAAATCAGCTCCTTTTCCAAAAATGCACCAATATGAGCGACGGACTCCAGCCAACTCATACAAAAGATGTAGAAAACACATTCAATCTCTCCAAAATTGAATACAGTAGTTTTGGAATTTAATCATTAGCCAAAACAAAGGATGCTGAAGTTATAATGACTCCGATCATCATTAAGTTCTGCATGGTGCCCCTAATTCACTGCTTTAATATTTCATAAACAAGTCAAGTTGGTGTTGACATTCAGCTGTGCATGTGGCATCATTGATAATTTTCTGTCACCTAAAAAAAGTCCTGAGGCGGTTTTGTGGAGCATTGTTATATCAAATTAGCTGGAGAGCGGCCAGAAAAGCAGACAAACATGGTGAATACGGGGGACAGCAGTTGAACTCTGTTCTTACAGTGCAGTTAATGGGCTTCTTTTGTTGCAGTAATGAAATATTTTGCAGGGATGTGGGGAAATATGTCCTGAAACAGGGAGGCGTAGCACACACACACACACACACACACACACACACACACACACACACACACACACACAAAAAGAGACACAAGTTACAGCATGCTCAAGCATACACAAAACCGACATACATACAATGCTTTTCCTAAACACTGGGTACCGGACATAGTATTTGTTATTCCTGGATCCAACTTCTTCTTAAGTCAGATATGAACATGGGTGCATTCAAGGCCGGGTCAGTGAAGGGCCAAAACACCCACTGTCATCACTGCTTTTAATTCCTGCATCAGAACTGATCAATAACCCAATCAATTAGAATCAATTAAGCTCATCTCTGAATGGAGATAATACAAACGAAGCATATCTTAATGCAGCGAGTAATGCGCCTGTCTGCTGTCTGCCACATAACCACAGCTTTGCTCCTCCTTACTCAGCATGGGGAAGAGCATCCTCAGCCTCTGTGATCAATGCTTACAGTCCTGAATAGGTTCACAACACAAAACACGGCCATGCAAACTTGTTGTGGTCAAATAGCACTGTGCAAAACTCAAGGGATGTCAAAAAGTATGGTGTTTGCAATACCAATGCCAACGCAACAGCATCACAAAGAACAAGCCAAGTGGAAGTGAACGTCTGTGCCTAGTGTGTCCACTAGAGGGCCTTGGTGAGCAGGAAACCTTTCCAAGGCTTAACCCAACAGGGCTTCATTTCAAACCTTAGTGGGAGAATCAAGCACCATATTACATCATAGTTGTTTTTGGATAAACATGTACACTGAGTAATTTTGCCAAAGGATGAAAACAGGGTGTTTTTTTTTTTTAATTAACTAAACTTTAAAGGCCTAACATATGTGGCACAACAGGATAGTATTGGAGCAAGTTGATAATTCTGTGTGAGGATGTTTGAAATTAGTGAAATTAAGCCCTTGTATATGTAAAATACATTTAGAGAGGGATGACACTGGTTGATAAGAGTCTAGTGGTGGATGAGAAGAGCATGCGGGGGAAGGTGGAGCTATAAGTCATGGGGGAGGTTGTTTATAACGGCGGAAAAAGATCGGTTAGAAGGGGATGATCTCAGCCTTTCCCAAAGTTTAGTAAGTTGTACGTAAAGCAAGTGTGTATGTGCACGCGCGCGTGTGTGTGTGTGCGTGTGTGTGGGCACATGGGAGGGCGTGCGTCTCCATTAGAGTCCATGTGTGTGTGTCCATCATCCAGCCAGGCCGGCCCTGCACCCGCCAAGAATCCCAGGGAACTATCTGCTACAGCAATCTCCTATTATAGCAGTGGGCTGTAGGGGGGCGGGGGGTAAAAGGGGAGGTCTGATTCCTCCTCCTTCCTCTGCCTTATGGCCTTTTCTGCCAAGGGGTAAGCGAGGCTGTAGCCAGGGAGATCAGGCCTCCAGTTCAAGTCTAACTGGAGAGTGTAAAATCCATGTTGAAATGAACACCACAGATTAAAGAAGAAAGCTATTTGGTCTGGCACAGGGAAAGAAATGAATGAGAAAATGGCCCAAATCTGGCAAAGGCTTACCTGTTGCTTAGTCTTAAACACAAAGTGCATAATGATCTTAGTCACTACCAAACTCCAGTCTAATCTATGGTGGTGATAGTAGGGTAGAGGATGGGCGGTGACTAAGAGCCACTTGTTGACACTCCGTATAGTGCTTGTCAGGTCTGTTTAACGAAGAGGGTGGCACTCCAGCATGAGGCAATGAGTTATTTATGTCTCCTGGAGAGGCACCCAACCTTGACCCCCCCCCACACCCACGATAATAACAGATCCATTGGAAATAAGGTTTTCTGTCTTCGTTTAGACCTCTACAACCGCTTCAGCCAGTTCTAACGTTTTCATGGGTGCTGACAGTTAGCTTTAGCTGCTAATGGTCAACAGTTAGCTGTCCAGATTTATAAATAGTTGAGAGGCTGTTTGTTTCATCCATCTGACACTCGACACCGAAGGATCTCGCAGATTCGCATGCTAGCTCAAGCCCTCATTCTGTCCCCCATGGTGGACACTCTCTCTGGGACAACTCCTCTATTTCTGTCTGGTCTCCGGCCCTGAGTCCCGGTGCCTGCCTCTAGTCGGATGCTCAAAGGCCTGAGAGTGGACTATATAGAGTTTTTTTTTTTGCTTTGGATTCTTGTCAATAGGAAGAGACAGAGCTGCCAGAAGGCTTGTGTGCAGTGACAGGGCAGGAGCGGCTTGACAATAAGGCCTTTCTGGGGAGAGAGAGCTTTTTGAGGAGTTACAAAAAAAACCTCCACATTGACTATGGAATATAAGACTGGAAGGTAAGACAGACCAAGAGTTCACTGTGAATGCATTCTTGTTCATAAAGGAAGATGTAGAATTGAAGAAAGAATACATGGCATTCATGCATACATTCTCGTTTTCTACCAGTTTTATTTTGTAGGGTGAACTTTTCATGCAGTTATATGACAAAATTCCCCACTGTGATCTCCTAAGGCTAATACACATTCACTTATCACAGGTATTGTGCAGTATTTTATCCCAGTGACAGTATTTTATTTTATTCCACTGACAGTAACTGATATTTATAAACATTTCGTCATATCCATTCTGCTGTTAGTGGCGATGGCTTTGCGGCTGTTCAGTCTAGCTTTGGACCAGAGACCTCTCTGAAACGAGGCCTCCTTGGTGTCAGGTTTTAGAGTTGGAGGCCCTTCATTGGACAAAAATAAACTTGCCACATGCAAGGATGAACAGAAATCACCCTGACAGTTTGACATATAAGATTATTGGCACAGAAAAAAGGGACTCAAATTATGGACTGTTACCGTATCAGTGCATGATTTTGACTGCAGGTACAGTTTGATGTTGTGCTGGATGACTGTATACTGGACGACTGTATACTGACATGCAGTATTTGTTTCTTTCTCCAACAAAATTTGTACTTTGGGCCATGCGGGCCATGTGTGCCAAATATCCATCCATGTTTACTGTGCATTGAAAGGATCAGCTATACAGTGGGTCACATAGGGTTAAAAATGAGATTGTCTCTGTGTAAATCCAACAGAAGATGATAAAAGTCAGTGTAACTATAAAATGGGAAAAGCTGCTGTTTGTTTTCTGTCAAAGGAGAAAGGTGCTGCATGACAAATATTCTTTAAAATCCTTTCATTTTTACACTAGTTTGGTGTGTTGTTGATGAAGCCTGGTAGTACAGCAGTGTGCAGCTGATGTTCTGTAGATGCATATGAGATGGACGGCTCCCAGGTCAGGAGGTATTAATGGACCACTAGATATTCTGGGCAAGGTGAAGGCTGCCTGGCAGCTGCAGTAAATTTAACCAGAACATACCCATGACGTTGCCTTATGTTGCCTCTCAATGTACAAACTTTACACTGTAGCAAATAAGTGTTTCTAACAACTAAAATGTCAATAAGTTTTATTGAAATAGCAGAGTAGATACACAACAGTTTAAGTGGGAGATAAGCAATCTCTCTGCCCAGGGTGGAACTAACAAATTGCAATTACTGTACTGTTGATACTGTAATTGAGTAGCTTTTTTTTGTGTATTTGTGTAAGTAGTTTTTTAAATTAGTATTTTACTAAAGTATATTTTGACTTGAGTGTTATTCCTTGCTAAATTTTATATCACATTTGTTGCAGAGTACAAATTTTGAAGTCTCTCCATAAGCATTGCACCAGAAACTAGCCAACTTATGAGTGATGAGGGAGGGAAACAAGGTTAGGGAAAGTCAGTGAGTGTTAACTGATCCAGAGCACCTCCTCAGCCCTCAACCATGGCCTTGAGCATTTTAGATTTACAGTTCTTAAAAAACTGATTATGTTTGTGAAGGGAGATGTCTGTACAGAAACCATCTCTAAATTGATGATTTATACTTGTAAAGTTTTTTTTTTGTAACTCAGTAAGTATACTCTGAATACATTTTAAATGAGGTACTTTTAATTGTTTCTTAAGTAGATTTTTACACCAGTAATTTTACTCTCAGCTAAGTAACGGCTCTTCTACTTCAGGATATTTTGGTACACTTTCCACCTGCTCTCTCCATGCTTGTAAAACTGGCTGGAAGATTAGTTTCCAATGCAATATCACAGTCTGCCTGGTCCTAAGCAGACACTTTGACTCTTTGACCCAAAGAACTAAAGCAGCTGGGAGGTCTAGCTCGTGAGGCCTCTTAGAAAGATATACTGCCAGTGCTAACACAGTTGATATTGAATCCGCACTTCTTTTCTAAGATCGTCTAAGCCCTTGAATGTTATTAAACTGATGTTAATCTTTAGTTATACATATATCCAAATGAAATCTAATGATGATTTACCAATGATGATGATTGAACACGTAAGAATCCTTTCAGCTCACTATTATAGGCACATGTTGTGGGGATGTGTGTGTGCGTGTGTGTGTGTGTGATCATCTGAGTTTGTATGGGAAGCGTCCCTCCTTTCCTAAAATAACTCACGTGAGGCTGGGTTCTGTTTTTACTGTGCCTAGCAACAGGATAGTTTTATTCCCAACATGTCCCTGAAGGTCAGTGTGATTGAGTGGGAGGATTTACAGGGCTGTTTTCAGAACCGCATACAGTACATTGCTGCTTAATGCACAGGAAAAAGATTCTTATAAAGGCCAGCAATCACTAAAATTAAAAACACCACAAGAAATCACCCTTGAGGGTAGCAATTTTTTAAAAGGCCAAGCACATCCTAGGCGCTGGATTCTTTCCCATATTAAGACTAAATGATAACTTCATATGAAAGAATATAACTTCCAATTTATCAAAACACAAATACATCACCCACCACATGAAAACACCACATCAAACTGCTTTGTTTAGTGATAGATTGTTATGCCTAGATGTGTGACAGTGATGATCATGTCCAGACTAATTCTCCTTTCTCTTCTCCTGCAGGAAAGTAAGGAATTCCATGACTTTTTTGGACAGAGAACAACTCAAATGCACAATGTCTTAGGAGCTACCGGTGGTCAAACATCCTGACAGGGGGTCCCAAATCCTGAAAGTTCCACTGGCAGAGAGTGTGTGTAATTTTGAGGTCTGTGTGAGTATGTTTGTATGAATGACTGAGCAACTGAGCAGAAGAATGAACTCTTTGTGAGTGAGCCTGCATCATGACTTCAGTGGAGAAGCGCCACTCAGGGCGAAGGAGTGGCGGACATCGAAAGCACAGCGATGGCGGCTACAGTGACACCTCCAGTGGTGGGTCCTTTCTGGATGAGACGGATCGTGAGGTCAGCAATTTGACCGACCGAGCATTCAGGAGCCTCTGCATTGGAGATGAGGCTGTTTATAATGACTCGGACCTCTGCGCCTCTTCCCCCTCCGCCCAGAGAGAGAGACAGCAGGCCTTTAGCAAAAGTGGCCAGGACAGGGACAAGGAGGACAGCGAGAGGGAGGAACTTAAGAGAGCTGCCCATGAGAGCTTCAGCCTCAGGGTGCAGCAGTATGGACAGGACTGGATCCATGGGGGAATATATGGGGCGGAGACCGGGGCGGATCCACAGTGGGGCGTCTATGGGGAGGGAAGGACAGAAGGGAGGGTTTCTGCCACATTCCAGCCTTCATTTGTGGAAATGTCGCAGCAAGAGAAATCTCTGAAGGAAGAACATCTGTCCTTCCTTAGTAACGGAGCCACAGAGTTGAGTTCACAGCAACGCAGGAGCCGCTCCAGAGTCTCTTCTCTTATCAAGGCTTTTAACTCTGAGGGCTACAGAGATGGAGTGGGGGCGGATGGTAAACTCAGGGAGTGGAGTAATGAGACAAGCTGGGACAAATCAGCTCTGATGAGCATCCAGAGGGAACTCTCTGAATTCTCCTCAGCATACCACCAAAACTTTAACAGTGGCCCTTTCCCCTCAGCTGGCCCCTTCTCGTCTCAAGATAACAGCTTCTACTCCTCTGAAGTAGCTACTGCAATGGCTCACATGAATTCTACATCTTCTTTTATGAGATCTTCCCACAGTAAACACAGCATGTCAACACAGGTCAGCTCTAACTCTAACTTCTTTATACACAGTGAATTTAGCCCCTTCAAGGTGTGGAGGGACCATAACAGGTTTCCCTTCCAACAAGGAGAAGTCTCAGGGTTTATGCCCCGTTCAGAGTTCCCTAAATGGTATGAGACCCCTATGTACAAGGAGCTATCGCTAGGGGCCCAACCACAGGGTCCCTCCATGTTTGATGAGAGAGGGGTTAGACCTCAGAGGAAAACCCTTGCGCCAGTGGCTCCTCCACCTCCTCCCCCTCCTCCACGCTCCACCTCAACGTCCACAATGCTGCACAAAGCCTCTGCTGTGGAGAAGCGCTGTGAGTCAGAGTTGGCAGGACATTATCCCAACTGGAAACGGACACAGAGCCTGGGAAGTAACAGGCTCCCATCACAACGGCCATCAACTGTCTCACCTACCATTGAGATGTCTCGACGTGTCCGAGACACTCTCAGCTCCTTCAGTGGCCTCCAGCAGAAGCTCACAATGATGACATCAGAGCAAAACATTACAATGGAGATGACAGCAAATCAGCAGGGTGTACTACATAGTAGTTTAATACCCTTTGGCAACAACAATACCGCAGTAACAGTGCCACAAAATGCTGTCAGCAGTAACACTAGCACAACTCCCTTTAACATCAGCCAGCTGCTAACACCTGTAATCCATACACATCAAGAAACAGAGACATCAGAAGTCCAGCAGTATGCAGTTTCACCCCTAACTGTGGAACACCCCCCTGTACGGGCTGAGAGCAGGGGAGCAACACCTGATGTTAGGATGTCCAGCTACAAATCCAGGGCTACGAGCCTCCTCTTCAACCTCAAAGACAACAGGAAGAGAGTGAAAAGCACCTACAGTCCTACCAAATTTAAAGGCTTGGACATAATGGACAAACACAAACAGCCCTCTAACCAGGATGTCAATGAGCCCAGAGACACCGTGATAGATATCCCTGATTTCCCAGACCCAGATGTCCAAATTCCCCAGGTGATTGTACAGGAGGAACCCAGCATGACAGATGCCGCGTCACATCAACTTTTACAAGCGCATCATAGCCCTGGACTGCCATTTACGGCATTAACTTCCCAACCTACAACAGCACATATAGGCCAAAATTCAGAGTACACTTCAAGTGATTACCTGACAGCTCAGATGCAAGGTGAGATGGTTCATCATACTGGGTTCAGTGGCCTCATACAGGAAAATTACACTAGCAATCAGCTGGCTAATGGACAGAATCTCTATGAGGACTTATCATCATTTACTCCCTATAAGCAAGGCCAGATTGATAAAATAGAAACCCTGGCGGGTGATGTGTACAGGCAGACAAACTCAGGTGTCCCGAATACACTGTCCATGGTTACTTCGCCTCACCCTAAACTTAATCTAAGCCCTAAACCATCCTATTCAACTATGGACACGCCCAGATTAAATACTGACTACACCAATCAAAAAAGAGAATATCTAATAAGTAAGACAAAGACTGCGCAGGATTTCAGTGAATCATCAGGGGGGGTATTTGCAAAAGTGGATAGATATGAACAAGTCAAAGAGAACAAATATGGTTACAGTGATGTATCCTCCCAGGAAAGGTGGAGACAGCAGCTTTGTGTCAGTAACACAAGCAGCCAAGACACAGAGATGCTCGGTCTGAAAGCACCTTTCTCTCCATGGAAAGGAGGAGAGATACCTGCTTTAACAGAGAAAGACCAATATGCACAGTCTTTCCAAAGAGCAGCTATGATAAAGGATGAATTCCACTCACCTAGAGACAAATACGGGGGAGAAAACAAGTGGAATATAAGTAAAGAACAAGAGAACACAGAGTTGAGGGGGAGTTTGGCTGTAGGAACCTCTTCACATCCACAACAGGCTGTGTTCCACAATCCCTATCACACATTGGTCAATCCTAACCTGTCAAACCAACTGCAGCAATATGCTCCACTTAGTACTGACTCTGTGCTCAGAGACGCTCCAGCCAATGGAAAACAGCAATCCGGAACATTAAAGGACAAATACGAACTTCAAAACTACTATGGACACAATGAAGAACATGAAATGAAAGAGAATTATCTGATGCAGAATTATCTTCCACATAGAAGTACAGAGCAAGAATACAGAAAACAACAGACATTTTATTCAAATGAAGACATCGCTTTCACGCAACAAGAAACTGCTCAGAGAAAACAATATATGCCATTGCTCAATGAGAATGAAGTGCCAAGATTCCAACAAAAAGAGGCTAAACAACAGTATGACCACAATATGCAGAGCAATTCATTATCTAGCCCTGACAAATCATCTGCCCCTACATTGGCAAATCAGGTGAAAGATAGACAATATCTTGAGGTGACAGCTGAACAGGCCAGGGCAGAACAGATACAAGCAGAGCATGCCCAAGCAGAGCTGGCTAAAGCACAGCATGCAGATTTGGGTCAAGTGGCACAGCCCAAAGCAGAGTCGGCTAGACCAGAGTTAATTATAGCAGGTCAGACTGGTATAGAGGAAGTCAAAGCAGAACAGGCCAAAACAGAATTGACAGAGCAGGATCGGGCAAAACAGACAGAAGTAGAGCATGTAAAGGCTGAGGAGGCCAATATTAAAGCAGAACATGAGCAGAGAAGGGAAAAACAGGCAGAACGGGCCAGAGAAGAACAGACAAAAGCAGAGCAAACCAGAGAACAGGAGGTAAAAGTAGAGCAAAAAAACAAAACAGAGAAAGCAAGAGCAGAACACACCAGAGGAGAGCAGGGTGAGAAGGCCAGAGTAGAACAAGCTGAAGCGGAGAGGATAAAAGAAGAACATATCAAAGTTGAACTAGCGATGGCTGAGCGGGCAGGGAGGGCCAAAGCAGAGCAAGCTCAAGCTGAACAGACCAGACGAGAAAGGATAAGAGCAGAGCAAGCTGAAGCAGAGCGGATAAGAGCAGAACAAGCTGAAGCAGAGCGGTTAAGAGCAGAACAAGCTGAAGCAGAGCGGATAAGAGCAGAACAAGCTGAAGCAGAGCGGTTAAGAGCAAAACAAGCTGAAGCAGAGCGGATAAAAGCAGAACAAGCTGAAGCAGAGCGGATAAGAGCAAAACAAGCTGAAGCACAGCGGTTAAGAGCAGAACAAGCTGAAGCACAGCAGATAAAAGCAGAACAAGCTGAAGCAGAGCGGATAAAAGCAGAACAAGCTGAAGCAGAGCGGATAAAAGCAGAACAAGCTGAAGCACAACGGTTAAGAGCAAAACAAGCTGAAGCAGAGCGGATAAAAGCAGAACAAGCTGAAGCACAGCGGTTAAGAGCAAAACAAGCTGAAGCAGAGCGGATAAAAGCAGAACAAGCTGAAGCACAGCGGATAAAAGCAGAACAAGCTGAAGCAGAGCGGATAAAAGCAGAACAAGCTGAAGCAGAGCGGATAAAAGCAGAACAAGCTGAAGCACAGCGGTTAAGAGCAAAACAAGCTGAAGCAGAGCGGATAAAAGCAGAACAAGCTGAAGCAGAGCGGATAAGAGCAGAACAAGCTGAAGCACAGCAGATAAAAGCAGAACAAGCTGAAGCAGAGCGGATAAAAGCAGAACAAGCTGAAGCAGAGCGGTTAAGAGCAGAACAAGCTGAAGCACAGCAGATAAAAGCAGAACAAGCTGAAGCAGAGCGGATAAGAGCAAAACAAGCTGAAGCAGAGCGGATAAGAGCAGAACAAATCAGAGCAGAAAGGATCAAAGCAGAGCAAGCTAAACTAGAACAGGCCAAACTAGAGCAGATGAAAGTGCAACAGGCCAAAGCAGAAGATAAGGCAAAGCTGGTTTCAGCGGGAAAGGTCAAAGCAGACCACATTCAAATAGAGGAAGTAAAAGAGAAAGTCAGGGCTGACCTAATTCAAGCAGGACAGGTCAGCGCAGAACGACCTAGAGCAGAGATAGCTAAAGCCGAGCAGGCAAAGGCGGAACAGGCCAAAGCGGAGTTAGCTAAAGCAGAGCTAGCTAAAATAGAGAAAATGAAAGAAGAGTCAGCTAAATCCAAAGCAAAACTATCAGAGACAGAGCAGGCCAAACATGAGCCAGATAAAGTTGAGCAAGTTAAAACAGAATTAGCTAAAGCTAAAGCAGAGTTGGCCAAAATAAAGGAGAAAATGAGAGGAGAGCAAAAACAAAAAGTCAGAAATACAGTCTTCACAAAGGAAGATGACACTACAAATAAAGATGTTCCTGCTAAAAATGAAGAGTGCAAAGAACATGATCAGGCAACACAAATGCATCAACAGAATGAAGACTCAGCTGTCAGCAAGAATAGAGTAAAAGCTAACAGAGGGGCTGATGATTATGATCATGTTAGAGAGAAATATGGTTTTAGTAATACAATTTCAACAAATAGAAGCAAACCATGCACTGCAGCCAATGTTTCTTCAAAGGATGACAGTCAAATGTCAGCTTTAGCTCTTGATAAAGTTGAAGAGACAATGAATAACAATAAATCAAAGGATGAAAGCAGCCCTATAAGCAGAGTTGCTACGGCTAAAACAGAAAATCAGGAGAGAGAAGTGAGCATTAAATATGATGAGGTCAAAGAAAACCAATATGTTTATAGTGAGTCATCCAAAGAATTCAAATTATCTAGTACAAATGATTTACCTCCACCTGTGAATAAAAGAACAAATAGTGAGACAGTTATTGATAAAGCAAAGGATGACAGGGTTATGAATGAAAATTCTGAAAAATGTGATCCTCTGAAACATAACATTGATGTTTCACTGCAAAGAAATTCTGATTATGCTAAACCCATCCCCCTTGAAAGGAAGCCCAAGCCAACTGAGCATAGTGTAGTTCCAGGTAAGGATACACATTATACCCCTCCCAGAGCTTTGTCTTACAAGGAGAGAGCTCAGACCAAGCAGGAGATATTGACTTCCAAAATAAAGGCTCATGCTGAAAAGGAGATTTCAGCAATTAAAGAAAAGGGTTTTGCTATACGAGATGGATTTTTACCCAAAAATACCACTAAGAGTCAGAGTAACAATGTAAGACAGAAACCACCATCACTGGAAGTCTCTAGCAGACATGAAAATACAATCTCCAATAATATTACGCCAAAGCAACAGATGGGGCCTTTGGGGATGAAGATGGAACCAGTCAAGTCTCTTTCACCTCCCAGCTCTGCTACAGCACCAGTCAAGTCTTCAACAACCACCAGTCAGTTAGACCACTCACTGAAACAAGTTCCCAAAGAACCACTGAAGAGCAATGACACTCTGATGCAACCACCCAGAGAACCAGAACGGGCTGAAAGTAATGCCAAGAGCATAGATGAAGGGTCGAAACACAGACTGAAGAAAGAGGAGCAATCTGGAATCAAGTCGACACAAAATAAAGAGCAGACTCCTAACAGCCTAGGAAAACAGGAAGCAAATCATGGAGAAAACTCTGAGAAACAGCAAGAGGGACTTAAAAGCAAAACAGCAATAAACACTGATCTGCTCAATGAGAAGAAAGTGGATCCATCACAGGCTAAAGCACAGGTCAAACCTGAAGGTTTAATGGTCAATGCGAATAAGATAGAAAGCTCCCAACTTGAAACTCAAGACAAGGCTGAGAGTAAAAGTGAAGCAGTTCCTGAAGATTCAGCACCTTCACTAAAACTTGTCTTTGGTCAGGGTGCGACCACTGTGGCTGATGACAGCTTGCAGATCATGGGAATAATGGTAACTGTAAGAGAGAGAAATCCATCAATGAACAATGGTCAGATGGACGAAAAAGCTCAAGAAGAAACTCAGGCAAAAGAGAAAGAGCACACTAATACTGAGACAATTGGTAACATTAAATGTCACCCCAGCTCAGGTCTTGATCTAAGCAAAGAAAATGACTCTTCAAAAGATGTTTCTGTTAGCATAGTAAAGGAAAAGGACAGAGTTGTACAGGAAGCACAACCTACAGCAAAGAATGATAAAACTGAAGTTGGTATAAATAATCATCCTGAAAATATGCAAGAAGAAACCTCAAATACAGAACCTCTAAAATGCAAGACACAAGTGATCAATGAGGAAAGGACCATTTTCCAGGAGGAAAGCTCTTCAATGAAAGAAAATTCCCAAAGCGAAACACGACTCCAAGACCCTCTGGCTGATAAAGATGAGTCCCCAACAGTGATTGAACCTGCTAAAAATAAAGTGTTGGCTGAAACTCAACCCCTCCTCTTCAAACATGGGATAATCACAAGAAAAGCTAAACACTACACAAATGAAAAGTTAAAAGAGAACTCAGCAATGAGCAACGTGCAAGTTGATATTGATGATAGAAAACCCCAAACACAACATATCAATGAGAAGTCTGTGGCCAAAGCGGCCACTACCAACTACCAGGAAAATTTCAACAGAGGTGATACTGAAAGTTTAATGAAGCATGATGTCCAACCATCAATGAAAGAAGATATGACAAAAAGTGTCATGAATCCATCCAAAAGCAGGAACATAGATGGAGGGAGTGCACCCCTACAGGTGGAAAAGACGCATGACTCGGCACCACCAGAGGTGAAGCCACACTACAAAGACAGTTCTCCTAACAGTTTAACTGGAAATGAGAACACATATGTATCTATAACAAATCAGCATACAGGGAAACATAGTGGAGACAACAGTCAAGTGGACGAAAATGTGCATATAGGCTGCATTGCCATCCGAGTTGTGCCAGGAGAAACTGAGAAAGACAACCAGAATGTGACAGGAAAACATACCACCATCAAAATTCCCACAACCAGTGTGAGTGCAGTAAATAAAAATAAACAAGTCGCAGTACCAAGTCCTGAAGAAAAAATGAGCACCTCAAAAGAAGAGGACCGAGCCAAACTCCTCACACCAGCAAGCAAAGACTCAAAACCAATAAAAGACAGTTTGGAAGCTCGATATATGTCACCCAGTGTGAGGCAGGGGGCCCATTCATTGAAAGTCAGTGATCAACACAACAGCGTGACCCCAACCAGTGAGAATACACAACTGGAAAATAGAAAGCCTGAAAAAGTAAAGACAGTTGGGGCCACAACGGATGAAACAAAGAGACAGCTAATGGAGGAAGACTACTTTCAATTGCAAGGGGTAATAGAAACAAACAGTGGACAATATAATGATAATGCAAATGTTGGAGGTATGTCAGATGCAGTATCAGAGAGAAAGGACATTGCAGGTTTACTTCCAGACAAGGCCTCTATCAGCAAGGAAACACACTTACAAGGGGAACCAAAAAGTGTTAGAAATGAAGCCTTTGTGTTGAATGAAGGTAAAAAGAGAACTGTGGAATCAAATTCGGCAAGTGATAGAAATGTGGATTTGAAAAGGATAAATAGGGAAGATAAGATGGTTTCAAAGCAGAGTGATGGCCCCACAGAGAGACAGAGCAATAAAAGTGAAAAGATGGAGGTAGGTCAAGCTATTCATATCAGAAAACATCGCACATCATCAAAGGAAAGACAGAGTACTAAGAATTTATATCCAACAAGGGATCATACAGTTAAGGAAAATGTTGACTACAAACCTGAAGTTAAACCTAAACCAAAAGAGAAGGTCTCCACTATACCTGAGATATCAGCCATTGCAGACTATGCCAGATTAAAAGTAATTGTTTCAGAGGACCGGCCAGACACAATTCAGGATCTCCCTCCCAGCAAAAAAGAGGGATTTATTCCAAGAATACAGACTCGTCATAGTAGACGCCCGGTGTTCACTACTGAGACACAAGACCTCTCTGTGAAACAGAAACCTTTGCCAAAAGAGACAGAGCTCAGCTCCAAAGTGAACAAAGAGCCCAAAGCCTTAGTATTTTCAACTATGGAGAAAGAACACAAAAGGACAGGGATGTTCAAACTGGGAGAGAAAGAGAGACAAGAGAATATGCTTCCAGATGTCAAAGCTAATGAAGGCGTCACAGACTCTGGGGCAATACATACACAAGATCTCAAAGAGAGCAGCAAGCCAACACCAGCACACCTTAAGAACCCAGGAAGTGGAGAACAAGAAGTGGCTGTAGCTGGTAACCAAAGACTCAGTCAACAAGGAGACCAAAGCATTTATCGGCCACACAATCCTCCCACCCAAGCACCAACCTCACTTTCCTCAATCAACAAGACAAGAAACACTTCTCTGTCACGACACCCAGCTCAACTTGACAACTCCATCCAAGTTGAAAGACCTAAAGAAGAATTGTTTCCCCCTAAAGCAGAAGGAATGCCACACATGGATAACAATTCTCATCCACAGCCCACTTTGGGGCAAATGTACAACTTGGAGGAAAGCAGAACAACTCAAAGAAAAGATGAGAAGATAGAAAAACAAAAATACAATGAGAGAGCTGCTAAAATTGAGGATGAGAGGATGAAAATACAGAGACAAGAAAGGCTAGCAACTCAGCGTGAAAAAGAAATTGTTGCAAAACAGAGAGAGGCCGAACGGAAAGCTGAGGAGGAAAGAAGAGCAAAACAGTTAGAGGAGAAAAGAGCAAAACAGAAAGCGGAAGAAATCAGAATAAAACAGATCAAAGAGGAGAGTAGAGCTGCTCTGGTTGAGGAGGAGAGGAGAGCCGCTCAGAGAGAAGAGGAGAGGAGAGCAAGAGAGAGAGAGGCCATAGCTCTTAAGATTGAGGAGAGGCGAGTAAAACAGAGAGAAGTGGAGCAGAGAGCAGAGGAGGAAAGAAAAGCAAAACAGCTAGAGCAAGAGAGAGCTGCTCGAGAAGAGGAGGAGAGGAGAGCAAAACTGAGAGAGGAGGAAAGGAGAATGAAAGAGATTGAGGAGGAGAAGAGAGCAAAACTGAGAGAGGAGGAAAGGAGAATGAAAGAGATTGAGGAGGAGAGGAGAGAAAAACAGAGAGACGAAGAGAGAGCTGCTCAAGAAGAGGAGCAGAGGAGAGCTGCTCAGATTGAGGAGAAACGGCGAGCCAAACAGAGAGAGGAGGAAAAGAGACTCGCTCTTATTGAGGAGCAAAGGAAAGCAAAACGGAGAGAGGAGGAGAGAGCTGCTCAAATTGCGGAGGAGAAAAGGATTAAAGAGATTGAGGAGCAGAAGAAAGAAAGACAGAGAAAAGAAGAATGGATGGCAGCTCAGAGAGAGGAGGAGGAGAGGAGAGCTGCTGAAAAAGAGGAAAAGAGAGCAAAACAAAGAGAACAACAGCACGCCAAAGAAATTGAGGAGAGAACAAGACAGCTTGAGGAGGAGCGCCGAGCAGCACAGAAAGAGGAGGAGAAGAGAGTTGCACGAGAGCGGATGCTAGCTCAACAAGAAGAGGAGAGCAGGGCTAAAGAGAGAGAAGAAGAAAAGGTAGCAGCCCAGAGAGAGGAAGAGAGAGCTTCTCTGAGGGAGGAGCAGAGAAGAGCAGCACAGAGGAAGGATGCTCTCCAATACTACGCCATCACCTCGACAGAGTCAGAGAGGAAACCCAGAGATAGACATCTACGCTCCCCTTTACCCTCCCAAAGAAGAGTGGACCCATCTGGCGTAGAGTCCACTGAGGACTCAGGATCCTACAGTAGGCCATCTGCCCCTCCATCTCCAGCTCCAGCTCTCCCCCGCTCCAACACCTCCTCTCCTGCTCTGGGAGCCAAGCCCACCATGTTCAGGGTGAAGGATAACACTATGAGAGGCTCCTCTTTCAAGTCAGTCAAACCACGCTTCCATAAGAACTTTGGAGAAGATTTCAGGGTCGGCTCGCCCCTGGAGAGCTGGAGGGGGTCCGAGAGAGGAGAGGAGGAGCAGGACAGAATGAGACGCAGTTCTGGAACCCCCATCCACCACGACACAGTCAGTGGGTTCAACAGACTTCCCACTGTCAAAGAATCGTTGACTCCTCAGCCAGCGTCTTCATCACAGGAGTACTCAGCCCCTCTCCCAGAATACAGGCCCTTCTCCAGGAGGAGCATAGCTTTGGATGAGGATGACTCTCGCTCTGTTATCAGCAATGTGTCAGAAGATGTGGAGAGTTTTGCCACCAGTGCCACAGACCTGGCAGACCTAAGGGGGTTGTACGACTATGAAAGGCCAGAGTCAGCCTGTAGTTTCAGCAGCGATGTGGCCCGGTCTTTGGGAAAGCCTCCAACCGTGCCCCCAAAGAGTGAGAAAGCCTTACGCAGGGCACAAAGGTTGACCACTCGGAGGATAAAGAAGGAGTTGTCTAAAGTTGTGGTGGACAGCCCTACTCCAGTGGAGAAACCAGTCCGCGCTGTCTCCAGTATTCCTTCCTCCCCCACTGAGCTACGCTCCTCCAGCCGCCATGCCCTGGCTTCCCCCCATTTCTCCGCTCCCGTCTCTCTCTCTCATGCCCCAACATTAGAGTCTAGTGTGCCCTCCTCCCACACAGAGATGCAGTCCTCTTACCGCTCTTTCCGTACCTCCTCTCATGCCACTGCCCCTGTCTCTCTCCCAGTTGCCTCCCCTCATGCCACTGCCCCCGTCTCTCTCCCAGTTGCCTCCCCTCATGCCACTGCCCCCGTCTCTCTCCCTGTTGCCTCCCCTCATGCCACTGCCCCCGTCTCTCTCCCTGTTGCCTCCCCTCATGCCACTGCCCCCGTCTCCCTCCCTGTTACACCCAAAACAGTTGCTAGTGTTCCCTCTTCTCCCACTCTGCACCACACCAGCCATCCAGCCCCAGTGACACAGTACCATGTAGAGTCAGGCTATGCCCAGTCCTTCCCACTGACCCAGCGTAAGGTGCTGCAGGACCTCGGGTCTGGTCAGTACTTTGTTGTGGACATGCCCGTTCAGGTGAAAACCAAGACTTTCTTTGACCCTGAGACTGGGAAGTACGTCCAGCTGAATGTGCGTCAGTCAGCCCAGAGTGGCTCTCGACCCCAGTCCCAGCCTGCTTATTCGCAGCCCCAGCTCCAACCCCAACCCCAAATGCAGGTCAAGCCACAGCAGCAGCCCCACTCCCAGGTCGCTCCAGCTGGCAAGCCTTATGTGCTGTATCAAGGCTACCAGGGTTATCCCCAAGGCTACCAGCCCGTGCCTGTCTCCTCCTTGCCCCCCCACAGGTCGTCCTCAGGATTGTCAGTCCCTGCCACACTCTCCCAGGACCCAGAGCCTGTCACGGAGAGCCAGAGCTGCGGATATCAAGAGAATGAGAGGGGACAGAACTCAGTTGGGCAAAGCTACAGCCCAGAGCAGACTCCGTACATGGACACGGCCCATGATACAGACAAAACATACAACGTACACACAGCTCACAACACACATGGCTCATACGAGTCATACCCAGAGCATGATACCAACAACCAGCTTGCAGGAAGCTCAGTGTATGAAAATGAAAACCCAGCCCACTCCAGGTTGCGGCCTCGTGATATAATAAGCATAAGTGAACTGGAGGACTTCATGGATGTGTCTGATTGGTAAGAACAGAGACTGATAGCTTTGAGTGGAAAGGGTGTAAATGAGACAAATAACTAATATGTCAGAGTATGTAGCACATTCACTGTAGCTAAATAAAGCATTTGATAAAATGAAAAGATACCCAAAGGCACAGTATGTATTGATTATTATATATTTTATTATATATAAGTGATATGGTTGTATATGTGACTTATTCAATTGAAAAAAGTCTCAGAATGTTTTTGGTTGTTAGTTACTTTTCATGAAGAAGTCCCTGTGACATGCTGTTAAATTGCTGCTGTTATATTTCACCATTTTGGAGATTCATTAGTGTTGAGCTTTTTATTGTGTTACAGAGAAGTTTACCATTCCATTTGATTTTTTGAATGTGAGACGCTAAGATCTTTTTTAGTGTATATGATCAGTATCTCATTGCCACCTAGTCCTAAATACATTATGAAACAGCAAACACTAACAGTATGTCTATAGTGTTCAATAGTTTGGTATCGGTGCTGCTATGTAAACACTGACAGGCCGGCTTAAGTTTTCATTCTCTTTTCTTGTTTGAGAAATCCTACTTTTGGCATTTTGTGATGCATGAAATATTGTTAAACCCATAGTGTCAAACAAAGATCTGCAGATGCTGTACACCATGGTTTGTCTATTCAACCACAATGTCAAAGTGAAAACGATGATGTGATTATTGCTGTTTTGTAGGTTTAATTTCATAACGTAGTCCATTTCTAAAGTTGGAAATTTGTGAGAAAGTTTCTGTGTTGCTGTGAAACAGAGTAGTGTGACATGGACGTATTCAGGCAATAAAAGCACACTCATTCAGCAAAACCTTTGTCAGTATAATGAATTTCAGAAGCACCTTGTAAAGGTTAAAAATAAAAAGAGAAAAAGAAAATACAAATGATTGTTGCTATTGGTTGATTTCATTTTTTTTTTATCAAAACAGTGTAATGAGTAGATGACAATATAATTTTACTGTCACCCGCATCCTGTTCTGACTCTTAAAATGTTTCCTGGGTCTGAACGCCACAAAATGAAGAGTCTCTTTACTCATAAACGCATAAAACAATTACAGATTCTTATTGAGAGAGAGCAATGATATGTCCTGAGAGGGTTCATAAACAGAAAAAGAGAGAACAACATTTTGTAGTTGCTGCTTGTGTGTGTGTTGCTGTATGAACTGATCCAATTGCTTAAATCATTGCTTACTATGCCTATGGGATCCGACGAGAGAAATGATAAAGTGTGAAAATGTCTTTCCCTTGATTTCCCTTGATTCACAAACCCGGATTAAATGTACACATCTGTGAATGTGAATGCTTGCATACTCCCCAGTTTCATAGTAGCCTCATGTATGTGATTGTTGATCCCCTCGAGAAGCAGTAGCCTGCTTTGACCACTGCAGGGCAGAGGAGAGCGGATCCTCGACCAGCTGGGGCAAAGACTCCAGCTGAAGGAGTATGTAAAGGAAAACTTGAGGGAAATCCCATGAAAAGTTGTAGGTGAGAAGACATGATACATTTCACAATTACAGGTGACTGTCATTCTGGCACTTTTTACACATGACCCTCAGTTTAAAAAGTCATGTATCATCAGTGCTTAAGCTCAAACTTTTAGTATAAGAGAATTATCTGTTCAAAAGATTTCATCATAGACAGAAAAAGTTGAAATCACGTTATCAGGCCATTTGGTATGTTTTCCTTCACGGAATCCATGTTTTTCAAGAGAGTCCCGTGTAAGACCTGAAGGGTTAAATGTGTTGTGTAATTCCATTTGGCTTTGGCGGAGCTCTGAGCGCCAGCAGAAGCCCTGCCTCAGCAGTTTAGCCTGCCCAATAAAGCAGCAGGCTTCATACCACTGGGACAGTCTGACAACCACAGCCAGAGACAAGCCCATGCCACTCTGTCCAGCAGCCAGACAGGGAGAGGTCCCACCACACGCATGCACACACACATACATGCACACACGCAAATGCATGCAGTGCACACACGCAGATACGCAGGTCTCATCCTTCTGTGATTGGCGTTTACTCTTTGTAAACTTCATTGAGAGATGCTTTAAGAAGATGAACCACTAGACATTCAGGGATCCGTAGACTCCCTCTGCGTGTGAGCAACTTTGACAATGGAATTGCGTGTTCAGCTTTTTATCGTGTGCTTCTCAGAATGATACACAATGTGACACACACACACACACACACACACGCACAAATACAAACCATGAGACTTGACCATTGCTTTAAAGTTCTGGGGTTCTGGGCCTTGGTCCAAGACTCCTCACAGCAACACAGGAAATGACATTTCCTACGTTTTGCAGGACAGAGAGAGAGAGAGAGAGAGAGAGAGAGAGAGAGAGAGAGAGAGGGAGACAGAGAGGGAGAGAGAGAGAGAGAGAGAGAGAGAGAGAGTACTGGGAGAGTGTGGTGGGAGTTTCTAAGTGGGAACAGAGCATTTACTGTTTCATATTACACAGAAAAGAGGAGAAAGAGGAGAAGAGTTAATGGTGGGTAAGGGCTCTGGTGGGTCGTGCAGTCAGGCTGTGTTTTGAATGTAGCTGCTTGTGTAAGTGCGGTGGAGTTGTCTGGGTTTATGGATTCGCTGACTGAGGAAAATGTACTTCTCTATAGTGGTCCTTGTCCTGACTAAGGCTCTGGTCACAGGTAAGTTTACCTTGTTTACAACAATACAAAGAAAGTGAGAAAGAAAGAAAGAAAGAAAGAAAGAAAGAAAGAAAGAAAGAAAGGAAGAAAGAAAGAAAGAAAGGAAGAAAGAAAGAAATGATCAAAAAATAGTGTCTACAGCAATAACTTCATCTATGATTTAACATTAACAACTGTGAAACCGCTGCTTTTTAAGTGCATTATGGAACTTTGGCATGGTAATCCTGTCAACCAAATAAAACACATCTTCTAATAATCATTCTCTCTGTAACAACCAAAAGTTGAGAGTGCAATACTTGATTGGTAATATTGACTTGAGTTCAAATCAATGCAAAATCACTCACTGCAAAATCAAACCTGCAGTGGAGTTAAGTAAGTCTTCTCTGTGGTCAGAGAAAACCTCAGTTTGACTTGCCTTCTATTAACTAGTGTAAAGTGGACTTTACTCACATATATGTGGATAGAACCTGCCCATGAATCTCTCTCCGTCAGATAGTGATGTTCAGTGTTGCATTATGTTGGTTTGAATCCCTATTGCTGCCTCATGCTGTCACATGAAATTGTACAGGACAGACCCTGGGGGAGATTCCCCCACTAACACAAACAAGAGCAAGGCAGCACTGCAGCCCAGATGGTCCCTGTTATCTTGTCGTGTTTCTCTGCACTGAAGATAAATGTTTCCCACCTGTAGATTCTCTTTGCCTGTCTGATCAGCCATATTGTGTCCAGACTCTATGTCTCTTCTAAACAGAACTGACCTAGCTGGCAGACACACAATAAAACCTGAGTTCCTTCAAAGAAGTAGACTAGGCGCAGACAAAAATCTGTGTAGGCTTCTTCTTATGCTTTCTAGTGATTATAGACTAAATCCAATCTGATGATTAAATGACATACACAGAACACTGATTTCTTTATCGTGTGAGCTCTGAAACTCTATAAATATGAGCAACCACTGTGGGTGTGCATATAAACCTACTTTGTCTAAATGCTACAATTATGTTTAATTGGCAGGAAATCAAGCATCTTGAAAAAAATAAAAGAACTCTTGCACAAAAGGCATTTTCCATTTGGAGCAGATCACCAAATCTAGTTAATTACTTACTGAAAAAAGTAGGGAGGTGCCACAAAGTTCCAACTAGATCATGCAGAATATAGCGTGCATGCATATGTGTATATTTATGTGTATGTGGATATATTTTTATATGTATGTACCTACTGTACGGTATGTGTGTCTTTTCAGAGGTATGTTACGCCCTGAATGTGACAGTGACCCCTGGGCCTGTTGTCATGGTAACTGAGAGCGACAACTTGACACTGTCATGCCTGGTGTCTCAGAGGAAGAGGAGTAACAGTGCACTTGTCCTCCGCTGGTTCTTCTCTCCTCTTGCTGCTCCCACTCTCTTGCCTCCTCCTGCCCCTCCGTCCCCCTCTCCCCCGTCACCCCGGCCCTCCGAGCTTCTGATTGTGAAGCTGGGCATAAAGAAAATGAAGCTGTACGGGAACTACACCCGGCGTTTCCCCCAGCCAAAGTTTCGTCTGTATGAGGAGATGGAGGGAGAGGCGTACCGGCTGCTGATCCTCAATGTGACAGGGAAGGACCAGGGCCTCTACACCTGTAGAGTCCAGGAGATCCGCAAACACAGAAACACATGGAGAGCGTCGTCCAACGGTACCAGCGCCACACAACTCACAGGTAAATAAATGTGCATTTTTACACACTCAGCTCTCCATGTCACATTTGTGTGCGGACAGGCTCAGGGACACAGTTGATAAGGGGATGAAGGTTGAGTGATGGAGGGGTGGGGTTTTGGGTAGAGGGTCAGAGGGACAACTGCCGTTTCCTATATGCCCTGTCTTTGGAGGCAGCGTGTTAGCCTAGTGGTTAGGGAGATTGTCCTTTAACTGAATGAGGTTTGAGGGTTTGAGCTCCTGTATCAGTAAGCATCTGCCCTGCTGAAGTGTCCTTGAGCAAGACAGTGAAGCCCTACCAGCTTCAGCGGTGCTGTTCCCTGGAGAAGGGAAAGTGAAAGGACAATTTTGCTTTGAAGCTATAGAGAATTTTTAAAAAATTACATTATTACAGCCAGGAGTCAGATACCTCTCTCTCTTTCACCAGATCAAATACAATGTAATTTATTTTAATCTATTTAACCTTCATTTGCCCTGGCAGGCGAGTAAAAAAAACAAAACAATTCTATCTCTTATGATGGCCTGGCAACACAGTAAAACTATACATAGTATTGTTCACCACCTTTGAGGAGAGATGAGGAGACCCGTCTACAAACATAATATTTCCTCAGCACATCTCTGGCCACTGACGAAGTGGGATTTCTGGTGTTATTTCTCCGAAAACATTTATCCTGGAATCCTCCTTTCCCAGGAATCCCCACACAGAGAACAGCCGCACACATTCAGCTGAGGCATGCTGTCTATGTCATCTGGCAATGGAAATAATTTTCTAATGGAAAAGCAAAAGTTTTTTAACAGAGGACAAAGTGCAAACAGAAATGCGTAGCATGTATTCCCCAACTCCAACTTGGCCGTTTGCTGTAAGTAGTGCCTGTCTGTGTTTGAGTCTGACCCCAATCCTCTGGCATTTCCATCTCAAAACAATGAGCTCACACAGCCAAACCACACTCAACAATATCACTCTCTGTGTGTGAGGAGCAAAAGGTGCAGTGGTGCTGAGCTGGCTACGTTCAAAAACTCTCAACTACATGACGTCAGCATTCTGGTTTTACTTTATGCAACCCTCAGGATAAAATTTACTGGAGAAGTCAGTTGCACTGGAACTTATTTAGTTTCTGCCAAGGTTCCAGCAGAAATCAACAATAAACAACAGGAGCAAACCTGGTGGATAACAAATTTAAATTGCATACTGCACTAAAATGTTTACCCTGATCACTTCTTTTTACATACAGTTGAGGAGGTTGATTAAAGTCACACTTCTGGTAGAAATACAAGCCTTCATTTGATTTAATTGGTTTAATTGGCAGCAAAGCCGTCATGCTGGAACGCACCGACCGGACAAAGGATTTCAAAACTGGGAAGAGCTTCTCTCAAAGATGATGCTACACTGGTTTAGACGTAGCTACACCTCTCTTCGTTAACATGACTGACACCTGTAATAGCTGCATTTACCTTTCACTCCCCGTTTCTCAACAAAGCCAGAAGGTTTGAGTCAGGCAGAGCGATCTGACAACGCCCTGCCCTACATGCACGGCACTGTCTCACTGAGGAAGCCACACAACCTCAGGCATCTCTGACATGCATTGACCACAGAACCGGGAACACAAGAGCTGAGACTATGAGGGCGAACAAAGAGAAAACAAAGTTAGAATTGTAATCCAAGGATCCCCTCCTTCCGCAGATCTCAGAACAAAGGTTACACCCTACTGAGATGGCCCACTCTCATTCAGCAGATATTGTCCAGAGGGGAGATGGTCAACTCTCGCCCACTCGCTCAGCCCAGAAGCCTGACTTCAGACCAAATGCACTTATTGGTTGAGCCAAATGCTGGCTGCTCCTTTTCTAAAGTGGTCCGCGGAGCACGCAGCCAGCAGTTACATCAGGTCTTATAACAGCACTGGACTGGGCAGCCTGTAAAGACGCTGCTCTAGCTTTAGTAGTCTCCCCCTGCCAGGTTGTGGCTTTCAGAGGAGGGTTGACCTTTCTATGTCATTTCTTGACAGCTGGACTTGGGGGAAGAAGATGAGTCTAAATCTGTAGCTAATAGTTTTTGAGCCTTTCATGAATACCTGCATATTGTGGTATATACCTGGCTCTGTTTGATACGCATCTGGCAGTCTAGACACATGTGTAGGGAATGTGTAACATACTGGCTGTCTGACAGGCTTTAGAGCCAATCTGTTAACCTCACACTGGGTGCACTGATCAGATGTGGGGTTTAGCATGTGGTTAACCATAGTGTGAAGGTCAGATATGTGGTCTACTTTCATGATTGTTAACTGCTCACATTGTCAAGAGATGTCTGTTAAATATACCACCTCAACAGATCCTCCACTATAATTTGACTATTGAACAATATATTGGGGCCTCTTCCTTATGCTGCTATTACTTTCAAGGTGATGGTTCACGTTTGGGTATTTGTGTAACCTGATCATGGACTGGACACAGATTTTGGAATAAATCAATGAAAAAGTGAAAAAAAAAAAATCTAATTAAATACAGGCAGCACTATCTTGAAAAATCCAGCCCTATGTACAGTATAATATACATCACCTGCTATGCCAGATTGGAATGCATTACTTACATAACCTGCAGCTTTTTCTGCAGTTAACAAAAATCACATACACTGTTATGCCTCTCACTGAAATGAATTGGAAAATGCAAAAATGAGTGTAAACATGGTGATAAACTGTTATATAGCTGATAACAGTTTTTCATGGGCGGTCACAATGTGAAGGCCAGTGTTGCTTACTGAAGTCAATCAGAGAGTTAATATCTTATCTTTTTTTAATTAATATGTCATTCCTGTGTTAAAAAGACATATTAAAAACTCATTATGGGGGGCAGAGACAAAGTACTTTATGTACACAGCCTCTGTTCACTCTCCTCAACCTCTCTCTCAATACCCATGACCTATATACAACTCATCAGTCACTCCTTGGCACCCACTGGCATGCTAACAACTTCCTTATTCATTCTTTTTTCACACTGATAAGTTCACAAAGAAAATAGCAAACATAAAACAATTGTGAAGCGACAAAGCAACAAAAAGGAATTGTAGACGCGGAGCAAGGGGGAACACCCTCACACTGTCCAAGACTAGCAAGGCAGCCAGGCCTGTGTGTGTGTGTGTGTGTGTGTGTGGTGGGTTTGGCTGATGCTGCAGTAGTCTCTCTCTTCATGACAGCGGTTTGGATATTTCTGGAAACCACTGAGGTTGTCTGCTGTATTGGGTCAATGCCCTCAGACAACGGCAATTTACAAAGATACTTAGGCTGGGCAGAGTTTCCTGTCCTCAACACAGTGTGCTACATTTCTGTGCTTTTTGCTGACTTTCTGAACAATTGTTTTTCCAGTGCACTTTACCCTTGAGGATGGTAGCAGTGAAGGAGTGTGGCGCTTATTTGCAGGTATTGTTCTTTGTCTCTGGCCCTACTTCTGCGTCATTAATTAATTAATTAATTAATTAATTCGTTAATGTGACTGTTCTGATGCCTTTTTGCATGTTCACATTGCACCATATGGTAGCATGGTATGTCTGTCTGTGTTTTGCAGATGTGTATCTGTGTGCAGTGCTGATCTGCTCACTGGGCTTGCTGTCTATCTTCCTGTTCACTCTGGTTCTAACCTGCCAGTACTTTTACAGCAGACACAGGCTCAAAGGTAGAACTATCATTCATTATCCTAAACTTACATTTTCTGTTTCACTTTGCCTATTCAAAACAATACATCAACTTGCATTTTTTCTGCTGTTTTCTCCACAGCCAGTTACCTCCTGGTCAAGTGTCCAGAAAGCAGGTAAATCCTCATCAGTAAGGCCTTGGTTTTCAGCCTGGTAGAGACCGTCTACTAAACTTGAACTCTTCTGCTCTATACAGCTCAGGAGAGACCGTAACCAGCTCCGTCAGTTCCTCCAGCTCCTCTCCCAGAGCACAAAGGAAAGAGACCAGGCAGAAACCTGCCAGAAAAGTAACATCAACCGCACCTAAAGTGCCTGAGGAGCCACCGCCACACATACCAACTAAAGGTAAACTGTTATTACAGTGTAGTGGTAGCAGTGGGTGGTGGAACACAATACCGTATACTACTATCTGAATGGTATTTATATAAAATTTGCCTACCTGAAGGGGGGATGTGACCTCTTGGATGGCTTAAATTCCTTTAGAGGTCTATTGTGCTGCAAATACGGATTATGCAGTGAAATAAAATGGCCTTATATTCTGCTTTGAACATCCAAGAAAACAATGTTTTAAAAGTGTAGTCTATCCAGCAAGAGGTGGCACGGTGGATCAGTGGCTCAGCATCGTCCCCTCAGAGTTTGCATGTTCTCCCCATGTTCACATGAGTTTCCTCTGGGTGCTCCGGTTTCCTCCCACATTCCAAAGACATGCAGGTCAGGTGGATTGGAGACTCTAAATTGCTCATAGGTGTGAGTGTGAGTGAGTGTCTCTGTCTGTGTTAGCCATGTAATGGACTGGCGACCGGTCCAGGGTGTGTCCCTGCCTTCCGCCCAATGCATGCTGGGATAGGCTCCAGCACCCTGTTACCCTGAATAGGAATAATAAATAAATAAATGATGTATCCAGCAAGGACAAAAGCAGAAAATGATATCCATAGTATTATTCAATTGATGAAACAGTATGAAAATGTGATGAAAATAGTATAGTTATGGAATATGAAGCAGACAAAGGAGCGACTGGGGCAGAAAGCAATGATGATGAAACTAAAATCCTGCTGTCTGTGTTGTCTAAGGTACAATTTGACACTGAAAGGACGGCATTGCCTTCAACCACACAGTCATGTTTGTGAGTCTGTTCTTCCAGGTTGTTGTTCTGAGTCGAGCTGCGTTGTTTGTGTTTTTCAGCGCCTGTTGCTGCACAGAGACCTCGGAAGCCCAGAAGGTTAAAGACCCAGTCGAGGAGATCTGCAACTGTAAGTCCTCTTGCTCTCACCCATCAGCACACTTAAGTAAAGCTCAATTATTGCATTACATATGTCTGCGCTTTCAGTTACACCATTTATGAACCATATTATGCATTTAATCCTTTTTGTTACAATTCATTTATTATTTACATTTTAAAAAACTGCTTTTTCATGCATACAATTTTTCAATTTTATTGAGATACATGCAAGAGGGAATTTGTCTCACCAGACTGCTTGATTGTCTACTGGAGTTTATTGCTGTGTCTTCATTCAGTTATGAGGCTGATAATTCTATTTAGCTTTATTGCTTCTCAAACACAATTATTTATTTAGAGCGCTTCATTGGTTTTATATTTACAATAAAAGTGCCAAACAAGTATACAGAGAAGAACTATTCAAACTAAGGATCATCAGTATTTCTACTGATGGTATTTTTGTGATTTTGTGGTGAAATGAAGCTCCAGAGATGTGAAGGAGTCTTTCGCACGAACATACTGATTGGATTAGTGCAACTTGGACTTGTGAGGTTGTTGGATAGGGCTCCTATTGTACAAAATGTTTTTCTACTAAACTGAATGTTCCAGGAGGTCCTGCAAGGCCTGTAAACACATACTTTCTACAGCTGAAAAGCACTTACAAACTAAGCACATATTTACCACGGAAAGAGGAAGAATACTACTACTGATACGCTGAAAAAGGATTATTATAACAAAGATGTCACAGACAAGGCACATGTGGTCCCAATTTACATTTATTTTCTGAGGGAAAAGCAGAATTGTTTACGCTCACATCCAAAATATTTTCCTCTGTTGTCGTATCTCCTGGCTACGTTCCCTCAAGTCTCTCTCTCCCTTTGCCTCCCTCCTCCAGCCGCGAGTATCACATGAGGATAGCCTGACATATGCAGAGCTGGAGCTGGTCAGACCGAGGCCGGAGCCCCCGGCCTCCTCCGGCCCCGACCCCGCAGACTCCAGCTCGGACACTGTGTACGCTCAGATCCTCTTCCAGGAGAAACGGCTGTAAACACAACAGCTCTGGACACACGGATGTTACTGAACCTCCTGGCGAGGGCAGAGATTCAATCATCCAAATTGAATCCAGTGACATCCCAAAGGACTATATTTATGAACTATCTGTATGGCATTTAGCATTCTCTTTGGTTATAAGCACGCTACAACCTCTGTTTGTAAATGGGATTAGGGGCTTTGCCTTTCTGCAAGGTCCCGTTCGATCACTGCAGTTTTTGGTTCTCATAATGCTGTTGTTTTGGTGTTTGTTGGCATCGCTGGCCTGTGTGCCAGATGTTTGTGCGTTCAGGAATGCTTTTACTGTTAACTATTGGTGTACAAACCCAGGGGACTGTGTGGCAAGAGACTGTTGTCCAGGCTCACTTACTGTAGTGCCATAAGGCATTGTAACACTCAGCTTTTTTAAATGCGTCTATAATTACAGTACTAATACACCAACTGAATAAATGTATGCCTGGTTCTGACATTCAATGTGTACAAACAGTCGTTACTTCATATAAATCATGCCCATAAAATATTGGTTTAAATATTTAGTGAGTTTTAGTTTTTCTACGGCTTGCTTGAGAACTGTTAGGAGATTGAAACGGGGCAGAAACAGTGCGGGAGTCTAGTGCTTCTGATTTGAAAGTCTCAACACAGCACAGACATAAACAGCAAATGTGAATTCTGGAGGCAGCCGGCATCACGCTCGGGTGCCCAGGAAAGGTGAAGGGTGTAGGCCATTCTGTGAAGGTCAGTTTGTGAAAAATGAAATGAAGACAGAGGTGTGGAGAAAGAGAATGATGCTCGTCCACACCCCTCTCTCCGTGTGAGTGGGAGGGAGCGAGAGAGAGAGCACCATCCCCCACAGTTCAGACTCACTGACTAGGATGAACCCGCTAATGACTACATTTATTCAAATTAGACTAATTGTAATCATGGTTAATAATTAGCTTTACAGTGCATTATAATTGGGTTAGGCTACAAGATGGTTCTGCCTAGGTGCAATAATTTATTTGATTTAATTATTCTGAGGAACCCAATGGTTTGACATTTCATATCATAAAACCAGTGGTGTAGAGAGAATGGAGATGGCCGTTGTCTTTAGAGAAGGTCATTGCTCGCTCTCTGGGAAAATTATGAGGACTATTTTCCACTCTATTAAGCTACTCCACTTAGCACAATTAGCCACACACACAAAGGTTAAAGAGAGAGACCTCCTCCTTTATGATAGAGAGAATAGTGGTGCATGTGCATGAGGGAGTGAGCGAGCGAGGGGGAGAGAGAGAGAGACAGAGAGAGAGCGCTTCATCTCAGCAATTCGCCCTCATTTTAACTGAGCAACGTATCTGCAGGAATATGAACGCACGGATGCAAGAGTGTCAGTATCGTGCTTTTCCACTGAAAGGTTAAGACTCAAGATTTAGAAAGGGTAAGTTTCACACTGAGTCTCTTCATGTGGGTCACATTCACCCAGGAATGTGTTGTTGAGGCGCTGGAGTGATTATGTGACCATGTACAGTTTAGCTGATGAGGAGTTTGGGCAGTCTGATGTGGCTCAAAGACAAGTAGGCCAATCATAAACACACACATACGAATGGCCAGGACAAGAGAGAGGATACCTGAAATTCTCAGCAACACCCAAATAAATTTCACAACATCCACTACAACACATACACTTAACACGCACACAATAAACTTGTAGAGGATAATGGTTCAAAGAGCAGTTAAACATTTACATACTTTCAAAGGCCACATTAGATGAGATTGAAAACACATTGTAAAGAACAACAGTGAGCCCAGTAAACACTTCACAACAACTTGACAAAACATCCTCGATCTCTCAACCACATACCCAAACACAGCTACAGCTATAACTCTTCTAGCATACCACGCTAACATGTTTGCATGCCATACTTTTATGTTATGGGGTGTTTGTTGTGAAATGCGTGTGAAACAGGAGAAAGAGAGGAAGCGCTCTAGTTCTACAATCCTTTTTAAAGCTTTATTTCTCCAGGGAAAGTTGACGGAGCATGCAGGCTCTTGCTCAGCACTGCCCTGCTTCACATTCACACACTTACTTTCATTTCCACCTGGGAGCTGCCCAGTGCAACCACAGTGCCTTGCCCAAGAGAACCTCGATGATTGTTTTTAAGGAAGGGGAGGGCGGTTTCTCATAACTTCCCCCAACCAGATTTTACCAGCCGGTCTGGGAATTTGAGCCTTCTGGTCAAAAGCCCCTTAAAGGCTACTGCTGCACCAATACCTGATTTCAGCAATAAGCTGAAATCCTCCTGACAACAGTTCAGCCTCTTTCATCTTAATAAAACCTCTGTTGATTTTAAAGAAAAAAAAGAAAAAAAGAAATCCAGGATACCTCCAGATTTTAGTATAACTGCTGGGAATCACAGTTGATATTTTAAATAGAGACTCAAATTAGTAGCATTAGGCAAATGATTAACAGCAATAAGGATTTATTCAAATTTGTTAAAATTCAGTATTTACACACATACAGAATTAAATATTTACCAAGGAAGTACAGTAAGTAACATATTTGTCAGATTTGCAGATTTCCTGTCACCTTCATTTTATCTACTGTACTGTACATACACTGAGGCTTAAATATCCAAATATGATAACATGGCCTTCCCTGAAAGCACGCACAAACGAAGAACTAAACCAGCTCTTGATCCTCAGCTGGTTTAAGACCTGAGACACTAATGGATTCTGCACGCCTACGGAGGTCTGTATCCGAGTCTCTCTGATTGTGTCTCTCCTGCCAGCATTCGGACACTCAGGAGAAGATAAAGGTTGTATAGGGAAGGTGGCTGGAGGAACGACTGTACCTCTCACTCACAGATCCATTTGAAAACTCTGCCCCAGGCATCGCCGGCCAGCAGAGTACCATGGCTCCTGCACAGACAGAGAGAGGGTTTTTATACTATGAAAAGTAGCTGCTTACTTCAAATCAGTGAGGTTAAGCTAATGTATTCTGTGTAGGGTACGTGAGAATACACATATATGTATAAGTATAATGCAGTATGTATGAGGCAGAGTTGGCATCAATTCATTTTCAATTCAGTCAATTCCAGAAGTGAAAACACAACTGAAATAGTGAAAATTGTTTGATTAGGAATGAATGCTCTTTTTTATACATTAACATTCAATTTTAATGTAGAGCTTCAAGTGATAAAATGTAAAACAAATCAAACCTCACCCTGGTGTGAGTGTGTGTACTGCATGTAATTTACTATACCTGGACATGGCCAGGGCTGTGATGGCTGGATTGGTCTTGTAGCGGCGTTGGGACACCGCCTGACTGCGGTTCAACTCTCGGCATAACACCAGATGTCTCTCCCAGCCTTTACCCTGGCACAAGCTGCCCACTGTGGACCAAACAACACACAGACACATCATGTAGGATGGAAATACTTCAACTGAATTATCATCTTGCAGTAATCAAGGGCAGGAATCACAGGGCAGGTGTCCACCCTGACTGTAGCACCCTGACCTACTGAAGCAAATGGTCCCCACAAAAAAAAACGAAACTGATGTGAATTAAACACAGTGTTTATCTGTGGTCAGCAGGCTGTTAAAGGGAGAAAAATCCCTCCAATATAAATGCTTCACTGTTACGCAAAGACTTGTCCCAATGTAATTTGCCAAGCGTAATACTCCTATGAGGTGACGCGAGGCTGTAACCAACGTATGCCAAATTGGATCTGGGTATTATTGCTTTCTAAATTATACACACACACACACGTCAGCAGAATTACTCATCAGTGTTTACTGCCTCTATGTTTAATAACTTTATAACAACATAATTCCTGCTAGCCCTAATGCTAGCGAGGGATGGGGCAAGCATTATAAACTCTCATCTGGAAACAACGCTGTCTAGCTGAGGGATGAGCGGTTAAGAATAATCATCTCACACTTAAGAATAAATCTAGTTAGATAACTATGGATTTTGCTTTCAAATATGAAACACAAGAAACATTTTGTTTTTGTACCATTGCACTTCAGTCAATCCCACAGTTGTGCTACTGTCAGCCGATCCCACCATCTGCGCTGTTGTAAATATAATACCTACATGAATATCTCTTTGCCAAATGTTATGCCGTACGCTTTAGGGTTAGCTGTGCTACAGTAGCATTACCGTCTCTCTCTGTCTGCGCTGTATGATCTTGCCCTGGGGACACAGGCTCTTCTGGAGGGCCAGGTAATTGTGTTCTGGTGTACTCTGTCCTCCATATCTGTATGAGAGACACATAACGAGTAGCAAAATCAGACATAATTCGACATAATAATACACATACACACACACACGCACGGAGACACACGCCATAACTCAAGGTAATAATAAGCCCATTTGTGTGTGTTGTGCATGTGGCATGGGCACCCATTCCCAAGTGAAGCCCAATTTAGAGTTTGCAGTTTTGATTGCAGAGAGGCAGCATATGCTTATATTAATCCTAAGAAAAAACAATCACACACAACACACACACACACACACACACACACACACACACACATACACACAACCCATATGCTGTTATTAATACCTTGGTGGACATCCAAGCTGCTACCTGCAAGGCTAATACCAATATAATGACTGCCGTATTTGAATACTGTACAGTCTGCTGTACAACTACAAAGCAGAAACTCTCTTTCTCGCCTATTAGTCCGACAAAGAGCTTACCAGGGAGCGACTTCAAAGACAGACGTTCCCTCTCACACTTATTATACACACACAGACACTCACCCGTACGATGCCATCTGCACAGCCGGTGACGATGACGTTCCTGGCGTCCCACTCGTTTCGCTGCGTGAAGCTGACACACAGGATGTCTGCCTGCGGCCCGCAGGAAGTGTTGAGGCAGGTCAGCAGCTGACCCTTCATGGTCCACAGGTACAGCAGAGCTCCTGCGCACGACGCTATCTCACCCTTGGACAGAGTAACATGGATACAGACACACACACACACAGTATGTACACAAAAAAACACACACAGAAAGAGGATATGCGTGCTGTCAGCAGTCAGAAGAACCCTCCCTTCCTCATACTGAGGGTCAAATGAACGGGAACAACATGGGATGGGGAATGGAGAAAGAGGTATGGAGAAGAGATTGAGAGAGAGAGAGACATTTTTTTCCTAAAATCTTGGAAAACACACCAGATTTAACGCACTTGAAAACCAAGAAAAATGTGTATTCTACTACTACTACTACCGAGCACCTACAACTGACGGTTTTATAGTTTTAATTCTCTCTCTGTTTTACTATATCTATTTTACTGTTATGATCTTATAATCATTTACTGTTATTATAACCGTTATTGTTTATTCATTATTCTTCCCACTTTCATTACTGCTATCAATTATGATTATTGTTCCTGTTTGATGTAATGTAATTTAAATGCTATAGCAACACATAGAGAGAGAGACAGAGAGAGAGAGAGAGAGAGAGAGAGAGAGAGAGAGAGAGAGAGACAGAGAGAACAGACTCACAGTGAGCTCGTTGATAGCCAGTGCGGTGATGCTGGCCTTGTGTCCCGCTAGCTGGGTGACGTAGCTCAGCTCCTCCAGGTCCCACAGGATACAGGTGAGGTCGCGGGAGCCACTCACTATCAGACTGTGGACCTCGGACACAGCCAGGCATGTCACCGCATCGGCGTGGCCGTATAGCAGCTGTGAAAAACAAAGGGGTCAGTATGACATTCGGGATCATGTTAATCTCTGTCACACACATGCGGACAGACTCACCTGTTTCAGTTTCATGTGAGTGAGTTTGTCCTTGTTGACTGCTACGTCCCACACACACACCACAGCGCTGGCCCCTGCAGTGACTATGGTGGTCTGGTTGGGACAGGCGGCGCACAACATCTGCCCCCAGTCACACAGACTCTCACACACTGCAAAGGTCTAGAGAGTGATGGGGTAATGATTTCATTAATCTTCATCAAATTCATCATTATTTAAATCTATTCTTAATACATACTTTTATCATAAGGCCTTTTTAGAACCTTTGACTTGTATACATTTTTTATCCCTGTTGCCTTATCTGTCATATTATTCCATTTGTTATCATCCATATGGCTGGATCTTTTTATCTTACCTTTTGTTTATTTATTGTTTTTATTATTATTGCTATTATTAATAACTCATATCTTATGACTTAAATTATACATTTTGAAAAGTGCTATATAAATAAAGATTATTATTATTGTTATTATATTTTTCCCATGGCACTATTCAAATTCAACAGACAAATTCAGGTTACTCAGGCCAGTCAGGGTGAGACTTTTCTCTGTATTTTCTCTTTTCTCTATCAAACTTGAGAAAATTATTTTCTACAAATCAAGTCTGATAATTATTGAACAGTATCCAATTAATAAAAGGATGTCAACGTTTTTATTGTGACATTAAACTTATTTTGACAGTTTAATTCATTTACCAACTTTAACTACAAATCTGCACACTTCAGCTGTGAATTTTCCCACAATCCTCTCGTATTCAGACAGAATTATTCGTCGTCACCATGAACGCGCCATGGGATTGTACAGAATCTGCACTTGTTTAAGTTCACTGTGATTCCTGCACCTTGGTGGAGCTGCAAGGTTGTGACAGGTTTGTTCTCCCACAGTAAAAATAGCGTAAAATCGATCTGTATAGGCCCGTTACATGTATATACCTTCTCTGTGGCATAGTTTCCAAAGGCACAGCTGTTGTCAGGGAAGCCCCAGCTGAAGAAGCAGCTCCACAGAGGCGACAGGAGAAGCCGGTTTCTCTCCAGGACCAGGACCTCTTTCTCCAGACACAGTATCTGACCCACTGGGCCTCTCTGCAGCTCTGCAGGAGGGACAGCAGTGTTTGTTCAGAGACTTACTGAGAGTAGGGCAACATGAGCCGTAAGAGAAATGGAACAACTGAGTGTGTGTTTTTTCAAATTTGTCACTTAAAACATACACAGGCATAAAAAGTTATACTGTAAAAAACAAACAAAAAACAGTAAAAGTGACCTCATTCTGCCTTTAGTGTACCTGAATAAACTTACCTGGTCAAATAAAGGTAATGGCTCTTCAAAAACATCACATTAAAGAGTTTGGTGGCTCAGTAAACTTGCAGTGAATTTCATTAAATTGACCACAGAAAACTGGGCAATTAAACAGCTATTCCCAGGTTACACCATGCTGAGGCTCTGCCCTGGGGGGACACATGCATCCTGGACAGCACAAGGTGTGTGTGTGCACGTGTGTGTGTGTGTGTGTGTGTGTGTGCATGAGAGTGAGAGAGAGAGGGGCTGTAATTGCGCCTGTAATTGACCTATTCATGCAGGAACGGGCAGAAATCATTATATCCTATTGCCAGCTCTGCTTCTAAAATCCCCAGAAAGAAGTTGTGTCTGCATTAGTCTTAGCATTCCTCCTCCTATTCATCTCTATCTGCTTATTGATCAGATCAGACACTCTAAGATTTAATATGAAATGTAATATGCAGGAATCCCTCCCAGAGCATTCACAGATTCATCTCCTCTCCCTCAGTGGGCCTGTAGGGATATTCAGATTATTAAGTAGGGCTCAGCGGAAGAGTCATCTCCATATTGTAGCTCTAACAGATAGCTCCTTCCACCCCTTCCATAGTGTAAATTAATCTATGGACGTACCCAGCCTGTTTCAATGGCTCCCACGAGAGCTAGGCACATCTTGTATATAATAATTGACATCAAATGGTGTGAAATGAAATAAAGGAGGAACAATATAAAATGGTACGAAATGAAGATGACTATAATTGATTGCATTTAGTTTTCTCACACAGAAACAGCAACGTTGATTCAGCTATTTGGGAACATGCGTTGCATAGGCTGTATTATTATTTGCTTTAATTTTATACGTTCGGTTAAGATTAAAAAATAGCCTTTTTTTCTGGCTGAGCTGTTCTTTTACTGTCTAGTTTTACCTCTAAATGGCTGGACGGAGGTCTTGAGTCTGTCCAGTTTGAAGAAAAACGGAGTAGGGTGGGCTGGTGAAGGTCCTTCTTTCTTAGAGACACTGCGAGGCGGGTGGGGCTTAGTGAAGAGCTGTGGGACAGATGAAAATCATTCACAGAGGAAGATTAATTTTAACACAATGATATGATACGTCTGCACGTAGCATGTATTGCACTCAGAGTTCCCACACTCACATTGACATCAAATTCAAGGAATTTTCAATGACTTTCAAGGCCTTGTTTAGTGAAATTGAAGGACTCAAAATTGGCATGTTTTGGGACATGACATTTCCTCTGAATGTGAAGTGTTGATCCTAGGACAGAGAAGTCCAGAGAGCTTAAAGGCATATTGATGAATTTTGGTGGTACATTTTAATAAAAAACAAAGTACTTTCAAGGCCATCTATTAATTTTCAAAACATTTTAGGCCTTATTTGATTTTTCAAGCTTTCAAGGATTTTCAAGGCCCATGGGAATCCTTTACTCTACATCCGCCGCTCCCCCCGTTCTTAGTTCATCCTCCCTACCTGCTTGGGAACCTGGCCGAAGTTGCTGACGTATCCCAGTTTGGTGGTCTTGATGAGGGGGTCTGCAGCATCCTGCCGCCTTCTCTGCCTTTGGGCGTAGAAGTAAGGATGGAATGCGTTGACACTTTCCACAGCAGCCGGACCCTGCTGCCGGTGGCCGAAGATCAGGTCGATCCACAGGTGGAGGTAGGAACTTACGTAGTCACTTTCCAAGGCCTAAGGGGCACAGCGGAGGAGGAGACTGTTGCACCAACTAAGACCACCAAGTCAAATAATATTACAAACCAACTATGCTTGTGCTGTGCATCCTTAAAATACAGTAGTGTGCTGCACTCATTGTTATTACAGAGGGACCCAAACCATCGCTCAAACTGTTAATATGAGAGTTAAGAAACACAAGAAACTTCTTTGAGAATGCAGCGCACAACCAATCAAACTATCCAGGTACTGCATGATTTCTTCCAAAAGTCAATTTAAAAGCCCAGAACAGCAGGAAGCTTCACTGCGGTGTTATGAGCTTATCTTCATGGCAGAATTAAAGAATTAGCCCAGATTGGTTTTGAACAGTTAATGAAGGAAAAGTGGGCATTATGACCAGCAGTATCCTTAAACCCAATCTTAATAACTACACCTGGAACAACAGAAAGCTGAAAAAAAACACATCTCAGTCTCATAACTAGGATATATTGTCCTGAGTTAATCTGTGTATGGAAGAAAAAACAATCTTCTAAAATCACTAATTTTATGAGAATGGTAGGCCATATGAGTAGTTCAGTTGATTACAGACTGATAACCATCATAGATGCCCCAGGATTAGAAAAAGGGAGGGTCAGATATACTAAAAAAAAAAAAAAATCAAGTGAGAGAAAAAGAGACAGTGATATAGAATAATCCCACAGAGGGAACGAGGGGAAAAAAAGTGTTGAGAACAGAGAGAGAACATTCAGCCCAATAAACAGCAGGCAGAAGTAATAGTGTTATGGGAAAGAGAGAGTCTTGTGCCTGCCCTGAATTGGATTAAATAGGCTTGTTGTCCTGCAATGACAGTAGTCTAGCGCAGATATATGGCTTTCCTTGATTAGCACAACAAGCGCTTATTATCTCTGGAAACAGTCAAGACTAAAATAACTTAATTCCTTTTGTCAAGACCCCGAGCCAAGCCCGATGGGAGAAGATGGCCTTTTGAGAATATAAAGAAGTAAGATAGTGGGTGTTGTGAATAAGATCGATCTCTTATACAATGGTAGGATGAATAAACACTAACAGACTGATTGCAAGCAACACTATTACTGTGTCGCCATCCCGAGAGTTTTCTATGGATACTTGTTTTACATCATAAAAACGGTACATGTCCAATCCAAATCATGCTCAGCAGCCAGTATTGAGCCACAGTATTAGGTCTTGAGGGAAAAGCCCCTGTGTGTAACAGGACAGACTGGCCAATTGTAACTGACAGACCGGGTGAGGTCAGGGGTCACTGACCTCTCGATGGATCCTAATGAACTCCTGGGGGTCACCTTTTGCCCACGGAGGCAACACCACATCTCCCAGAGCAGTACCATCCTCCATACGGCCTGCAGAGACACGGACACACACACGGTCACAACACCATCACCATTTCACACAAACTACAAAACACAAGTCATTCAAACTGAGCACAGTTACCTGCATTCACAATTAACTCCATGTAAGGAGTTTACTCACGTGTTCATGCAGCTCAACAAAGAACTTTCTTAACAGGACATTTGTTTTCGCTTTCAATGATTCATTTGGATATACAGATACGTTTGTGCCTGACCCAGCTGGATGTGGTTGGAGTTGAGCAGGAAGTCTGGCAGGTAGAAGAACTCGGGCATCAGCTCTCTGACGTCCCCCATGTTGTCTCTGGAGGCCGACTCCCACTCCTTCTTCACACTGTGGAACATCCGCTCTGGGATGTCAAACCCTCCCTAAGCGAGACAGACACAACACTGTCAGACTCTGGCACACTGTTGAACCAAAGTTTGCAGCAGAAATATTAATAAAGTAGTCTGCCTGGTGTACAGTCTACTAAACCATATTTTATGTTCTTCATTCTATTACGTAAGCAGGAAATATTTGCGGTTGAAGGAAGGTTTTCATCTTTCTGTAAAATTCTATAATCCGTGATGGAAATCTCATGAGAGAGAATGTAATTTAGAGTAAAACAATTACCTCAATGAATGAAAATAGCATATATACTGGGTAAACTCTGTTAGAGATGCAAATCTAGTTATGGATATTACTGCACACCCGTTATGTGCTTCTGAAGACAAAAAGGCATCGTAATTCACCAGACTAACATCTTTATTGCTTTATTCTGACTATCAAATATGCATGCCTTTTCATTATAATCAATTGGATGGTGTATTGTAAATTGGTAACTTCTGTGGCTATCTGAACAGGCTTCTTTTAGATGCTTTCTATGCAACTCTAATTATTTGCATATATATTGAAACCTCCCTATAATCTGTTTAAATACCAAAAAAGCATTGAAAACGGAATCCAGAGTGCCCAAAATAACTCAGTTAAGTCATATTATTAGTAAGATTACATTCCACAATAAAGACTGACAGTGATGAATGTCACTGGCCATCTGGAGCACCGGGTTTGCAGAAAGCCTGTGGAACTGGACCGATGCAGACTGAACAGCCCACTGACCTCTCCTCCTTAGTCCATTTTGTAAAAACAAATCAATCAAGACAAAACCCTGTGGTGATCTGCAGTAGCGCTAACTTTTCTAATTAGGTCTACAATAATATTTTTTCTGCTCTCTTGATGGGTTACACCACTTTGGGTTCTTGTGTATTATTTACATAGGTGTGTGAGTAAAAGCTTCTGAACACTATGCATTATGCCTCGAGATGAGCCTCCACGCCAAAAGACACAGTTAATGGCACAGAAAGTGAATCTTCTGCAAGGTTCTGTAGCTGTCATTAGAGGTTTAGATTTTCATTCACTTGTCAACAAACCACTTCAGTGTTAGATGCTATGCTTTCATAAAGGCTTCATCCTGTTTCATCATTCAATAAACTTGCCTTATTAATTTCTATCATTCTAAGCTTTCATTATAGGCCCGCTGATGCCCTGATAAGATTTTTGCTGTGTTGTGATGTTTGAAATCCCATTATAATGTGAAGTTATGCAGCCTAATGGACTTTAATGTGCTGTTTGTTCAGTATGATACTTTTGCGTATGATGGATGCGCTCAGTGGTGATTCACAATAAAGTAGGCTCTCTCTGAATATCAGAAAACTGATGTATTTATTTGATTCTAACGCAAGCTAAGAAGTAAAAGTTTTTGTTTTCCTTTTTGTGGAAAGTGGGTCAGTAAGGCAACAAGTTCAGGCCCATTTTTTCCCCAGTCTCCCCACAGTCACACCCATTATGGGCATTGCTGAGCCACAGAATTTCTTCTAATGCCAGCTTATCTGTTTCAGCAATCTAAAAAACTGTTCTAAACTATGATTTTGGCCGTGATGGTAAAAAAAGGCTCTAGCAGTCTACTGTGTTAGAAAAAAAAATAAAAATCTTGGCTAGACGCTGTGTGGATGTATTGTTGCATCTCCTGGTGTCAAAGGCCTCACCTGCAGTGCCAGGAAGGTGTGTGAAAAGGGCTCCATCCTGACGAGGAAGGAGGCCACGATGATGGCTGAGGAGTAGTGCGTACAGTAGTGGCACCGTGCCGACAAGTCACCTGGAGAACACGTCGTTTTAAAAGGACGCACAGCGGGTTGAATAAATAAGTATGGTGAATAGCAAAAGAAGAGGGAAGCGTGGGAAGCAGAATAGATACCTTCACCCTCGCTGTTCTCCACTTCTTCATATCTCTGGATGAACATCTCTCTCCTCTTCTCCGTCTGAGCTCCCATTGGCTTAGAGAGATCGCGGAATGTTGCTGGATTGGACAGATCCAGCGTCTATCCAGATGGAAGGAATAGAGATGAGAGAGGGACGAAGGGTGAGAATACAGGCATGGAAAAAATCTCACATATGCCATTTGTTAGACACTTTTATTCAAAACACATTACAGTATCTGAATGAATGAATGCATAGACTTTTAGCATGGGCGGCCCCCTGTGGGAATCAAACCCGTAACCCAGGAATGATCTCCCCATTGAGCTATATCATATTGCATATAGCATATCTCCTTTGTTGTTTTGATCAAGCCAAGCATGTTGCTACTAATTACCTCAGACTGGTAGTCAGCTAGGACCCAGGGGAAGACTGGGTACTGCATCAGGTCATTGTACGTCCTCCCAGCTAGGGTGTTCAGATGCATCAAGTACTCAAAGTTGCTTATCTCCCCTCTCTGGAAGACAGACAATAGTAATTTGAAGCAGATAAACACCGCACAAAACATTGGAATACATTTACAAACAAAAGTGGAGCTGGACTACAATTAATGTCATACTTGTTCAACATTTTGGCAGTCATTCAGTGAAGTCAAAGGTGTAAGAATGGAATCTGCAAGCACAAACAACTCAGATAAACTGCATGGATGAAGAACTGTTTATTGGATAGCTGTATTACCTGCCATTTAACCAGAGCCGTCTTCCCGACCACAGGAGTCTTCCTAATGTACGTCAAAAACAAATTCCTTAAATTAGCATCAGAGGCTGATCACTGAGCAATGCCTACCAACACAATGTGCAAGTTTTGGTTGCTCTGTTGCCTAGCAACCAGTGTTGAAATGTAACACTGTATGAGAGTTCTAAAGCAGCAGAGTAGAGGTGAGTGAGTGAGTTCAGGAAATACGAATGTTGTGTACACAGCTGTAAGAACAGTTATGGGAGTGAGGTGAGCTTTCTAGCATAAAGAGTGAATAGTGAATACAGACATGGTAGATGTAGCATATGGTGCCATCTGTAGGCTGTGAGGAAATTTACTTTAGATCACCTAACACTGGCTAGCATGAGGTGTCCGATTAAACTCCCTCAGCAAACTGAGGTGGTCAAAAAGAGAGAGCAATATATTCTTTAGTACAGTGTGTTTTTAGATGAAGTGTTTTGACATGTGGCACCATTGGTGATCATTTCTCCACACAGCAGAAGGTGATGATTGCTTGTCAAACAGGAACAACAACATCACATTTCTGTCACAGTATTTAGTTCACTGAGCGAGGAGAAATATGGATAAGATTTCCTGCTTCCTAGCTAAGGAAGAAGCACAAACTTTTCCAGCAATAGAAGTTTCCTCTCCAGCTGTTTTTTTAATCTAGCTGATCGTTGAAAGACGGTTGTAAGGAGATCTTTTAATAAGCATTCAGTCAAAAGGAGGCATGCAGAAGTTGTACATTGGTAAACTGCTGAGTGCTGCTCTATCAAAATACCTTGTTTCCAATTAAAATACAAGAGCATGTGTTTGGCTAAACAAAAAACAAAATATCTATGCTAAATGACAATGTTGCTGAACATTTCATTAAGCATTTTACTCATGGAACACCTATCTAAACTTGTTTAATCTAAATTAGGAAAACATTCAACCGCTCCTGAAATCTCTTTTCCCTCTGTGGGCCAGTAACATGGCAATAAAGTCCTGGCGCCAAGCGCCCCAGTTGCTAAGTAACGCTATTAAACAAGAGGAACCTTGACTTTCCCTGCTTGGTGGAGAGAGACTGGGGGAAATGTTGATATACAAACAGTGCATTCCTCTTTTCTCTGTACTTCAACATTTTGTAAAAGCAGGTTGCCAACTGTAATTAGTACTACTTTTACATCTTGACCAAGTGTCATGAACTGGAAATCAAATTTGAAGAGCTTCAACATATTGTTGCTATGCAGGAAGAAGCGGAGCTGAACAATATGACTACAGTATGTGAAGTTTTATGGCACAGGACTGAAAGGCTTCTGGCTGGAATGGCCTGTTCCTGGGAGCTGAGGCTACTGGTATGTTTCTGACGCAGAAGACAAGCCCACCTCTTCACATCAACATCCAGATAATATCAACTTAAAATATGGTGAGTACATATCTGCATTTAAGTTTAAAACCTAGATAAGCATTTAAACTAAAATACCTTGATTCAATGGGTTTGAAAACTGAAATACTGATGCATAAATAGTCTTAGCCAGAACGTGAGGGGCTATGTGAAGTGTATCCAATTTCTAACCCCAATAACTCCTGACCAAATTATTTTGTAAAACTACACTAAATCAATCATTGCATTTGGCCCAGTGTATGTTATCTAATTGCAGGTAATAATTTCATGCAATAGTTTTCTATAGGAGGTTATAATGGGAACAAGCACCAGTGGATAACCTCTCTCATCCTGAGGATGATGAATGAGGCGAGAGAGGGCCTTGGGGTGTAACACAGACACAAACACAGACACACACCTTGCTCTTTTAGACAGGGAGGGGAGAAGAGCGCAGCCCTCATCACACTCCCAACACTCCTAACTATCATTTATCAAAGTCCTGATTTGACTCTTTTTGTGCACGCGCAGACACACTGTACAGTATACCCTATGTGAACACACTTGCACGTGGATGTCCAACACATACACACAACCACAGACACACACCCTCCTTGCCTGAAAGAGCCAAACAGCTCAATCAGTTGAATGGTGAGGGAGCATCAGCACTCATTTGTTTTTGCTGTATTACCCAGCGTCGCCTCTCTCCTATTGTTCCCCAGCATTAGCCTTAATTAGAGAGCCGTGCTCTTAAATACCCCCACGGGCAACACTGGGTGAGCAGGCAAGAGTGCAGACATAACACTGCGACACACACACACACACACACACACACACACCACTCAAGCTCTCATTCCCCAGAGAGCATGCTTTCCCCTATTGCCCCAGGCCATACATGAGCCCTTGTATCTGTGTAAATAACATCAGCCCTACGCACACACATACTTACACGTAAACACATGCGTGCGCACACACACAACACATTTATGTGCTATAGTACTGTGTGGTGGTATAGATTAGATAAATTATTGTAAATCAGTCTCTTGAGGGCAACCATCACAAAAGTGAGGCTGAGCTGAAATTCTAAACTAAACCTGCGTACTGTATTTCTCTGTGTATTGCAGCACCATGCCCAAAGGGAAGGCAGCCAAAGGGAAGAAGGTGACCCTCAAGATGGCCAAAAAGGCAGTGTGGGTCACACCAGATGGACGGCGCAGGCTCAGCCTTAGCAACATGGGTATAGCCACCTTCCCCAAGTGTCTCCTCAAACTGACCGGTGTGGACGAGTTGGACCTCAGCCGCAACCTGATACAGAAACTCCCAGATGACATTGGGAACTTCCTGTCACTCAGCTGGCTGGATCTCCATAGCAACAAGCTGGAGGCTGTGCCTGAGTCCATTGGCAAGCTGGTGGGACTGACCCACCTTAACCTCTCCAACAACCGGCTAACCTCCGGAGGGTTGCCCTCTACACTGGGCTCACTTGCCCGCCTGAAGAGTCTCAATCTAGGTTTGAACCGGTTGGATGCCCTGCCTCCCACTATGGTGGCTCTAACTGGCCTCCAGGAGCTGGGCCTGTTTGATAACCTCTTCATCAAGCTACCAGAGTTTGTGAACGTCCTTAGCAGCCTGACTAAGCTGAACACGAAGCGGAACCCCCTGTCCTACGCTCAGGGAGATGGAGGGGAAATGGCAGAGCCGGAGGAGGATATGTACCTGGCCACAGAGAGCGGCCTGTGTAGGACTTGCCTTCGGAGGTGTAAGGAGGAGAGGGAAAGGCAGAAAAGGATGATGAGAGGAGGAGGAGTGTTTGAGGAGAAAAGAAAGAGGACCTACTCAGGACTGATAACACCCAACTCAGTGGCTAAAACCAATCAGGATGTGTGGAGAATAGGACAGAAACACTAACCAAACATTAACCAAATAGCTGCTGACCTCATCTTCTTGGACAATAGAGCCTGATACAAATGTTATTTTTTACACAGCCATTCAAACTGCTCTGCAGAACACATAAATGTATATTATACTTAGCCACATGGCACGCAACTATTTTTAACATGTGTTCCATTTCAATTTATGAAATAAAAAATTGATTATATGTAACTTTCTCTGAATATTGCTGATGCATAATTACCATGACTAACTGATGACACTTACCTGGCATTAGCAATGACCTCAGCAACCCCTCTGCCTTTTAATGATGAAACTACTGAGCACAACCTGCAGAGAGAGAGAGAGAGAGAGAGAGAGAGAGAGAGAGAGAGAGAGAGGAGACAAAGAAGAGAGAAGAGAAGAGAGGAGAAGAGAGAAAATAGAGATCAGAGTTAGAATAAAAACTCCATAGTGAAAAGAAAAACTCTTTAAACCTCCTGTATATCTAAATGCGGTACCTCTTATAAGCAGAGACATGGTCTTTATTCAGGAATACCAGGAAGGCTGAGTGTCCGTTTCTCATGAAGATCTCAAGAGCGTTGTCCTATTGGTGCACCAGAGTAAAGGAGAGGAACACAGTGACTCTCCAGTAAATCAGACACTATGACATTGATTCAAAACTTTTGTATCTAACATTCAGCTAATATTTATCAGACCCTCCCCTTTACATCTGGAATTAACATGCATCCTGATTGAAACCGACTGAAACTTGTGAAACACAAATAAAACAGGTGGCAGGCAGCTCAGATAGCAAGGCATAAATATTATGAGATCAAGTGACATGCACAACAATCAACGTTTTGCAAGGAAAAGATAAATCTGATTTCAATGTGTATGCAGGAGACACATTTCTATGTCAGGTGTAAATGTAATCCAGCTAAATCATGTCTAGACACAATCTGAATATGAGACGTGTGTTAATGGGAGGTGTCAAAGGGGGCCTCAGACGGTCTGACCTCTAAAAGGAAACGCATGAAGCGGGCCTCCTTTATATCCTCATAGAGCCAGCGTCTGCAGCTGGCCGATGGCAGCTCTTTACTCAGCATAGTGGAAATGAAGGAATCCCTCACACTGGCAGAGAGATGGAGAAAAATTATAGGAATGTTGATTGACATCATTGAGTATCTATGATCATTTTATACTTCGCTATAACTGCACATACACATAGGCATGCCACATATGTACATGGGCACACACACACACACACACACACACACACACACACACACACAGCTGTACCTGCTGGGGTGGTGTTTCCTGCAGCAAACATCTCCAGCAGGACTGATAGTGAATTCCTCACACAGGAACAGGCTCTCCTTCCCGAACAGCAGCACCCCCTCTGTCACTTTGAGGCCACTGACCACCACTACACACATCTTAGCTTTCACCTAGAGAGAGAGAGGGAGATAGAGAGGGAGAGAGAGAGAGATACATTAACCCCCATGTGAGCGGCACAATACACATCAGCACATTTCTCTCACGGGACATGGCAGCAGCGCAGGCACTCCAGGCTTTACTTGATTGATCATTTTAATCACATATTTTAATCATTATTAAAACGACACAGTTGAACACTTCATTATCAGAGCTGATTGATGGAGAGGAGAAGGCCTGGCCCCCTTTTCAGCGGTGTGACTGTGCGCCATCCAGACGTTCAGCGCCAAAGTGGACCCACGTGCTGCTTTCAGTGCTGGTTGTAGCTAATGCTAACTGCGTTGTGATAATGTGTGGCTAATTCTATTGTCTCCCCTCATTTCACAGTGAGTGTGTGCACCTGGCTGTCTCCCTGTGTTGGCCCCTCTGCAGGCCCTCTGGGACACAGCGCCCAAAAACCATATGGGGCCCCAACACACCCGCAGGCCCCTCACAATTTATACTAATCAAATCAGACCCCCTACCCCCAGTCGCAGAGTGGCTCTCTCTCACACTCAGTGGAGGAGCAGGCCGTGCCTGGCCATTATTAGGGGAATTAATCACTGCCACACACACAATAGGAAACCTGCTAAGTGATCAGAGCCTCTTGTCTGAATACACACATAAAGACACGGTATGATGGATAATATCACATGTCATGTGAAAATGTTCAGGAGTCAAGGCGAGCGAGTCTAGCCTACATTAATACTTACAGCACAGAAATCATAAGTTGAGCTATATCATTGTCAGATTTTATGGCAATTTCCGTCAGTAAACACAAAATGACATCAGCCCCACTGTGACTAACAATGACTGGATTTCCGAAAAATAGTTAAATTTATTGTTATCAAAGATAAACTAAATACATAACAATAAACTCCTTATTTCCTTATCTCCTTACTGTGCTCTGGACAGATAGGCGTTATCAGTCTGAGGGTGATTTAGCTGATGATGGGAAGAAGGAGAGAAAAGGAGGACTCTTATTGACTGAGAGCCTAATGTCAGACCATTGATTTCTCCCCACACACATTACCGTCATAATCACACTATTGGCGCTGGCAAGCTAATTATGAGTGGGTCTCCCTTTGTGTGTTACTCTGTGTGTGTGTGTGTATGTGTTACTGTGTGTGGTGTGTGTTTGTGCGTGTGTGTGTGTGTGTGTGGGTGTGTGTGCGCGTCTGTGTGTGTGCATTTTTCAGAGCTAATGACTGTGTTCATTTGACAGGAAGCTCAGCAGGACACACACACACACTGAACCACTGCAAGACAACAGGACACACTTGCACACATCACACACTTACTAAGCGGGCATAAGACAGCTTGCATCACCTCCTACTGTTTTTATTAATACTTCTGTCAGAAACATTAAAAGCCGCGGCTGGTTGCCGGAGCGGTGAGAGTCCCTGTCAACATGAGCCTCCATGCCTAACTTGCAGGAAGAAGGAGAAGAGCTGAGCTGGGCTGCAACGTTAAGACATTACACTAATGAGGAAAGATGAGGTTCTGATAGCAGCACTGGGCTATTGGAATCCCTTAGTCTACATCAGATAATTATGATTGTGAATATTAGTAGGGTGAGTAGGAGTTGAGCCTGTCTTTGGGCATGTTGTTGTAATTTTTTCCGAAGGGCCCCTAAACACACCAACACGCCTCCTACGCTACCTCCTCTCCAGGATGCAGCTCCTGCAGGATGATGCGTATGTCGGGGCAGGACTGTGTGTGGGAGCACGGCTCGGGGGCGCAGGGTTCGGGCGGACCCTCGGCGACGGCGGGTGTCTCGTTCAGGACGGGGAAGAAGGTCAGACGATCGCAATCCTGCCCTTCCTCCTCTTCCTCCTCTTTAGCCTCTGCTCCAGCCTCACACAGGATCCTGGGCTCTGCAACATAGGGAACATAAGTTTTTCCCGCTGTACATACAGTAAACACTCACATAGTGATAAAGGTAATAGGAAATTTCTGTCCTTTACCTGCGTCAACTTCTGTTCTACTCCTGCTCTCCTCAGTCATGCCAGTCTTTAAACACAGACCCGAGGTTCCTGGCACCTGTTGTAATCAGAGATGACACCCTTTAGGTTAGGTTGCACGCTAAAAAAAGTTGAACACTAAATGTTTTACAGCTGCATTCCAGGGATCGTACTCTGAATTCATCAAATGAAAGGCCATACCCGCTTGGAGCGTCTCAGAGCCTTCCTGCGGATGCGTGGTCTGGTGCGGTTGGGTCCTTCGGCGGCGTTCTGCACCCACCCTCTGGTCAGCAGCACCCCGGGCCCGGGGCCGAACACAGCTCTCTCCCTCAGCAGCTCCTCCTCCACATGCAGCCACTTGGAGCTCACACGCTCCCACTCACTGGCACATAACTGGGCAGCAGGCAGCAGGCCCATGACGGAGGGAACAGACAGATAAACACTATAAGAGACGTGTCATTCAATCTCATCTAATTTCAACTTCTTTAATTTATTTTAGTGTGTCCATGCATATATTTGTCAAACCTGTAAGTGGTTTGTCCTCATACTCTCGAACATGCTGTGGCCTCTCTGTCGATGAGACTCCATGCAGGACAGAAACTCCTGCAAAGAAAGAAGAGTCACCTGATGGGCGCAAATGAAAAGAATGGGCCAAGCAATCACTCCTCCTCTAGCTCATATTGTACACACACACACACACAAACATCATCTTTACCCCACGGAGATTGTATATTCATGATGGTATTGTTCTTTCCTCATGCAATTACAATGCATTCATACAATTACATCTGGTCTAAATTGCATTCACTGGGCAAAATAAGCTAGTGGCTACAGTCTTACAATAACCCTGTCTGGAAATGTAATCATTTGTTGGTGTGATCTAATTAACATAAACATTAATATCACTGAGCCACGCCACAGTTAAGGGCAAGGTGTGTGTGCCTTGTGTGTGCATCTATGTGTGCGTGTGTGTATGTGTGCCTCATTGATTGAATAATAAAAAAAAAACAAATAGAAAAAACCCAAAACATAGCTGTGTTGACACTGCAGGATGCTTGTGTTCAGCGGACACACTGGGCTCATATTCTGACTGTTAACTGCTTCATTAAGCCCATCATCACAGCAGTGCTCACTGAGAGACTAGTGAAACAACATGTGTCCATCCTTACAGCTGACCCAGGAAAGCCATTTAATTGACTGAATGAACATGCAGTAACTCTTTTTATATCGAGAGTCTTATTTACAGATGCTAGTACTGCGTTTTGAGGTACAACCCCATGAATGCCATAACTGATTCCAAGTACAAAAAAAGTGACTACTTTGAAACGCTTTAGTGATACAAGATATGCAAAAAACGTATGACACAATTTTAGAAAAATCCATGCATAAATGTTGACGACAAACTTTATCAAGCCCTCTGGAGAATGAAAACTGTTTCTCTAAATGGCTGCCTGCCTATCCAAATGAGGAGTTATGGAGAGAAACAAATAAAGGAGTAATTTGAGGGGAGATTATAGAAATATTACAGACAGAAAAGAGAGTAATAATGAAGTTTGCAAACTAGAGCCGTGTTGTCACAGATAAACAGCAAGTCGGCGTCATCATCTCCTAATTTCATTCCTTTATTTGGACAAACATAAGTAATATATAGCATTAATTACCCTATTTAGCAGATAGGAACCTCATTGGCTTTTTAAACGCTGCATTAAATACATAACTCATCTCTTCCCCTCTGCAATTAACATCAGAACATCACACTCATTTCCATTTTAATGACTTCCCAACAATACGCCACCTTTGATGATAAGGCAACATAATGTCAACTTCATTCTGGGCTGGCAGTGAATGTGTAATGAACTTAACGTGATCATTAGTGCTGTTAATTATCTTTCTAATATGAGGACACAGATATGATTATGGAAACTGCATTCGCTGATGAAATAAATCTCTAGAAGCTTTGCACTGAAGCTTGACTGAGGACAGAGTCTGTCTATCAGTCGCTATATTCCCATTCATTACCTACAGTAGGCTTTAAAACGCTTTTCTTGTGCAATAAAAATACTGTGGACATCTGAGACCCAGAGACTACGCTCAGTGTAGAAATATATCACTGTGCATCCAATGGCTGAAACAGCCATAAGCATCTCTAATGACTTTCCAAATAAAGGTCATAAGTTGGTGATCCAGAAATTAATTAATGACTCACTTGTTTCTTCATGGGGATGGATGGACAAATGAGCAGACTGGCTGACCAACCAGTAGACATTTAGATATCACTTATTGAACAAGACGCTCTCGCTCTGTGCTGCAACCTACCCAGTGCGATGCAACACACTGCAGAGCTTGCTCCCGGTCCAAAGGAAGCAAACTTCCCTCCCTCTTCTTGCCTGCCTCTCAGACGGAAAAACAATTCATCACCCTCACTGATAGCCTGTCAAAGACTGATATGATAAAGAATAACATCAAATGAATAATGTTTTCATCAGATTGGTACCACTATAATTGCCAACCCGATTTCTGTGGGCAAGAGACACACACAAACAAGAACACACACGCGCTTTGTGGGGGTGAGACAGACATGCAGACGCGGTAATTTCATGCCTGTGTGCCTGAGTAATATGTCCCCGCTCCCTGCTCCAGATGGCGCGACGTCTTAAGCGTTGTGGGGGAACTAATGATGTGGGCCACGTGTTTCGGGGGGAAAAACAACAATAAACGCGTCTTTAACCTTCAGCAGCAAACAGTGTGTTGTAGCGAGTGTTCCCCTGGATGGGCCTAACAGATATCAATTACTCTGCCCACTCAGGGGCAATCAGCTGTGATAATCCAAATCCATTTAAAGAAATAATCAAACACCCCCACAGGGCTGGATGGCCCACAGCACAAACACAACAGTGACTTTGGGAAGAGTGTTTGTGGCACAATGCTCTGGGATGTGGGGACACCTGGGAGTCAGATATGTCAGAAAGGTAATGACCCCACACTCCTTGAAGGAGACAACACGCAAACGCATACGCAAACTATCTCTCTGTCCAATAGACACCCCGGAAGCAGCTCTCTACCCTGTTTTGTGCTCAAGAACCACACATTCAGGGAGTGTGAGTGTGTTAGTTACCTCTACTGTGGCTGACTCTCTGCCCAGTCTGCCCAGCGCTGAGCGAACAGCACTACTGATCAGACCGGGCTTCTTCTGAGCGCTGCTGGCCAGCTTCTTCTTCTGAGTCTCTGACAAGACATTTTACACACACATACAAATGTCAAGAACTGTATTATTATTAGCAGTATTAGTATTAGTAGTAGTCATACTAGTAGTAGTGGCATAAAACTAGCTAACCTGTGTATATCTGCCAGGCTTTATGTGCCGTCTCCTCCCACAAAGGACTAATATCAGTCATGCTGACTGGCCCCGTCCGTGCTGCGTTATTGGCTGAGATCTCTATCTTATAGGTGTCCTCAAGGATGTGTCGCCTCTCCATCATGATCTTAGACCAGCAGGCCTCCACCAAGGATACCAGTTCACTCTCATCTGGAACACACACACACACACACACACACACACACACACACACACACACACACACACACACACACACACACACACACACACACACACGTTAGTTCTGAACTCTCAAGTGACACAATGAACTTCCATACATTTAGTACATCAGCAAAAACCTCAACCAGATAAAAAGCGATAAGCGTAAATGAACATAGCTCCCTGTACCTGTGGCAGAATCTGCTCTGTGGTTGACGGGTGCAGAGCGTTCGGTTTTGAAAGGAAACAGGTGAGAAAGTTTTTTCCTGTCGTGCCCTTTCTGTACCTCACATCCAAAACCATTGGGGTAGCTGTAAAACACAACGTGCATAAACACTCATAAATGGATCCATGTTTTGACTATACACATTTGTCTGTGTCTGTGTGTGTGTTTTCTTTTTCACCATACCTGCCGGACCGTATCAATAATAGACAATGAAGGAGGCAGGTAACGAAGGTCACATTTGCATTGTACGTTGCCATGACGACATCCCAGCGGTCCATGATGACTCGTAAAGTCCTGATGACCACTTCCTGCTCTACTAGGGAATGTCGAGGTTGAGACAGGTAATAAAGAAGGACTTTATTGGTGCATGAGTAGAGGGCTGACACTGTCATCTCTTTCTGGGATTGGCCTTTCTCCAGTGCCTGAAAATATACAGCAGTGTATCAGTTATCAGTAAGATAAGATAACATAAGACAAAACTTTAGTGATCTTGTGGGGTAATTGGGGCCTTGCCATAGCAAGGAATAGGATATAGATAAAAAATACTATGAACATATTGAATATTAAAGATACAGCGACTACATCATGCTAATCCGGGGCTCCCGCTGGTTTGAAAGAATTATCGCCACTGACAGATTTACAGATTAACGGATGTCTGCAGTTTACAGATTTATGAATTTGCAGTCCAGTGCAAGAGCATGTACGCAGGCTGTGCAAATGGGCATTGTTGGCTATCCCCATTATCAGATTATCAGATTTACAGAGCAGACAGTTTGTTTCCAAATTAAGTATTTGTGTGTGTGTGTGTGTGTGTGTGTGTGTGTGTGTGTGTGTGTGTGTGCACAAGTCTCACCACCACAATCTGATCTGCGAGGAAGGTGAGCAAACTCTCTGAGTCCCCCAAAAACATTCCACTGTAAAGTTTCTGCAGCAGTGTCTTACTGAAGAGCACCATGTTCTCCATCAGCGTGGCCATCTGTCCTTCAGGCCTTTGACTCTTGGAGTCTGCGAGAGAAACCCATATATTCAGTTGGGTAAATTTTCTGCATAGACACTAGGTCTACCCAGTGTGAGTTGTGAGGTAACCATGCGTGGTAATTGTACCCTGTGAGTTGAGATGCGTGTAGTTTTCCTCCTCATGGCTGAGAATGTGGATGATGTCCATGAGAAACTCCAGCAGCTCAGTCTGGAAACTCTGTCTCTGCTCCACCGACGCTCCATCTGGGGAGAACTATAACATCTATTTCTTAGTTAGAAAATATGACGTGACACTATTTTGTAACTAATAAACAATAAATAGATAGGATACTAAATAGATACTGATAGGATACTGACTGACTCTTCCTTCTACTGTTCTATATTAAGAGCAACGCCTCATCTTAAATTGTTGGAGCATCGATCACCCTTCCACTGAGAATTGTAACGCATACAGAAGGGTGGTGTGTGTGTGTGTGTGTGTGTGTGTTTCAGCTTGGCAAGCTGAAACCACCTCTCCAGAGATCTAGGTCAAGGCCTATGGGTGTCGTCTCTCTCCTAGTGGTGACTGATTCTATCAAGACTACCTTGGCTCTCTGCCTAATCCAGTAAATGAGCAAAGAGTGGCACCTTCTGGAGAAGAGAGAATTCTGCAGTATTACAGTGAAGAGGCTTTTCCAATGTGAATGTACTATATGCATTAATGTGTGTGTGTATGTACGTACGTAGGTATGTATGTAAATATGTATGTATTTATGTGTATATATATATTTGTAGATATGTAAGTGTACATAAATGGTTGAATGGTTGCTTGTGTTTATATGTGTGTGTGTGTGTGTGTGTGTTGTGTGTGTGTGTGTGTGTGTGTGTGTGTATTCACTCACCTCCAGCAGCAGCAACAGAGGGTGTGTGTTGCTGTTGGCAGGAACATTAAGGAGACTGTCCATCAGCAGAATACGGATGAAGTCGCACACTGGCTTCCTGGTTGGATGACTCCCGGATGCCACCTCACCCTCACCCTCACCCATGACGCCAGGCTCAACCCCTTCCTGAAAGAAGTGGACAAACAGCGAATGAGGACCGGTGGGATTTCATGAATGCACACCAGAGAGCGACGCACAAACCTCTGCAGTGTCCAGGGGGTACACAACGGCAGCGAGCGCATGGAGGAACTCTGGTGACACCCACAGCGGGTCTCTGGGCCGCAGGCTATGGAGTAGACACAGGAACTGCATCACACTCCCTGGGAACTGCAACTCCCATGATGCACCATTGTCTGACGATCTCTTGGCAGAAGGGACAGGCTGTTACAATGAGAAAAGAGATAAAAGTGAAATGTATTTTACATTCTATTATTCGTTCGCCATTCAAGAGTTGTGCAAAAAAAAAAAAATGTTCTTACTTGAGTGATGATGACTTTGACTAGTTCCAGCAGTATGGTGGCAGCCTCAAGACAGAGCTGATGAACAGGAGCGTCTGCTTGGCTGTCAATCAATGACTGTAGGATGTCATCCAAATGCACCTGCAGATGACACATAATGAGATGACGGTGATAATGATGATGAAGACAAAGATGTGCAATATAATTTACAAATCTGTCAGTGTAGTGCATAAAAGTTTCATCCACCCGACTCCTCACCTTTCCCTCAGCAGTGTGGCTGACCTTCTTCCCCAGCAGTAGAGCAGCCAGCGCTCCATACACTTGAGCCACGTGAGACTGGCTGACCAGCAGCCCTTGTAGGACATCAAAGCCTGGACATGTGGTGCTCTGGCACTCATGAGACCAAGAATGGGCCCGGAGGTTGTCTGGTGACAGGATCAAAACATAAATGACAAAAGTTATTGTAGGATGAACAGCTGAGCAAATAGCGTGCTGGCCACACTATGATAACAGACTTAAAGGACTGTGATTAGTTATCCAAGGTTATGTTTATACCCATGACAACAAAGGGTTCCTCCATGCCCTCTACGAGTGTTCCTGGTATCACACCGTCTCTGAAGCTGCTCTGCTGGCTGTGACGGGACAGGAGGTGTGTGAGCAGGATGAGGCCCAGCTTCAAGGTGGAGGGGTGCAGGTGAGGCTGCAGGAACAGCAGGAACCAATCGCTGCCCAGCGCCTGGAACAAGGCTTTCTGCTGGCTAGTGAGGAACAAGACCATTATTCTGCCTCAGCATTATGGCACATAAAATACTAAGAGAAATATGTTTTGAGTCCAGTTTTGGTACTAAGGAATCTATGGCTAAGTAGTAAAAGCATTATCCCCCCTGTGAGGGGTTTACCAACTTAGGTTAGCGCTACTCACTCTTTGATTAGGGGCGGTGAGGTGAGGATTTCGCAGAGAGAGAGCAACAGCTGGTTGCGGATCCAAATGGGGCTGGCTGGAGCCGAGCTCTGAGCTACAGAACAGAGAAGACAGGACCAAGTCACCACAGATGATGACTTGTGTGACTTTGCCCACACATCAGTCAGTTTGCGTGGTGTTTTACCACAGTAGTTGTTGAAGAGTGTGTCCATGTACCTGCTGTATCCTCAGGAAGACAGCTGTCAGATATCCCATGGCCTTCACTCACATCACTAAGAGGAGGGAGTGTGTAGACCAGGAAGAGTCCAAGTCTGACCAAACATAAACATACATTTTAGGTATATAATGTGGCTATTCCAATAACTTAATCTGAAAACCATATAAGACAGAACACATAAGAGTATCTTGGTGTAACTACTGTATCCCTTTTCTGTACCTGCTTATGTCTGCAGGGTTGAAGTGCCCTTTCAGGAGCCGTGTGACGATGCAGGAAATGACCTTAATCTTCCGATAGGTCACAGCAGGGTCAGAAAGCTGGAAGAGCAGCTTAGATAGCAGGCCGACACCGTGCATGACCTCTGCATTACTACTGTCACTACAGGATGTGGAGAGATATAGAGAGAGAAACAGAGAGAGCGTTAATATCAATCACAATCTGTTCCCACAGACAGAAAATCTAATTCAGCAATTCAAGCACTCATTCAGTCACGCTCTTCTCTTCAGCCTCTATGACTGATTCTGTTGTACATTCCCTTGACTGTCTCTGTTGTACATTTCCGTGATATTGATGACAGGGTGCTGCAGATGTTGACAGAACAGCCGATAAGGTCTGTCGTCAAACCTGAACAAGAGCCTCACTTGTTCCCTTCTCAGAATGTTATATAACTTCTGTGAGCCATGTGAGGTAAATATATTAGATTAGAGCGACAACATATTTTGTGGTCTCTGGTCGCATCAGGACACATTGTATATATTCAGACCACTTGATTTTGTACTGATGGCTCCAAACATTACCTTGAGGATTTCAGGATTTCAGCAAAGTGATTCAGAACTGAAAGGTCCAGATTATCTGATGTGTTCTGCCACACCTGAAAACAAAGTGTGTAATAATGATTCAGTACAAGAAACATTAACTATAAGCCTCCAAACACAGTACAACATTCCCAATCAATATGGATGGACATGAAAAAATATATTTTTCCACAGAACTGCTGTCCTAGGATGCATACCTCTAGGTCACACAGCAGGGCCTGGAAGGCGGGTTTATGGTGTAGACAAACAGACCCAGAGCTCAGCTCCACTGAGCTGGAGAGATACAGAACCAGCTGAAATGTTCTGTTGCTGACCAGATTGCTCTTCGTCTTCAGCAGGAACGCTAGCAGCTACAAGGAGAGTAAATTATGAATGAGAACGCCCTGAGCAAAACACGTTTGAACTGTAAGATTTTCATGTATGTACGTATCTATACTCTGGTGAGTTCAGTATGATCCGACAGACCTTATATCCATTGATGCGGGTCATTTCCTGCTGCATGGCGGTGCTGGTCTCCAGCACAGACAGAAGAACTTTCACAGCTGCGTACAGAGAACTATCATCTGGCGCCATAGCAACCAGGCTGAGAACCACTGCAGGCCCGCCGACATACAGGAACCCATTAGTCGCACTGTTGGGGGTAAAGGTACGCACACCTAGAAGAAGAGGGTCCGTAAGCTTACCAAGTGTACCTTCAGGAATCAAATAAAAAAAAAAACAATGAAACATTTTCCAAGAGTACTAGAATACTATATTTACCAAAGTGTCCAACCAGGGCCGCTCCTATGGTGCGAGCTGTACCACTGAGGTGCTGGCTGATGTTTTGAGCTAGGAACACGGGGGTGGACTGATCCCGTGATGTTATCCCCATCTGTAATTATACATATTGATTAGCACAGTATACCTAAACAACAAACACACAGACTCGACCTCGGATCCACCTAACCTCTTTAGCGATGAGTCTGCAGTCCACTTCATTGTAATCCTCTCTGATCTGTGCGACAGTTGTTAGTGTCGCAATGGCTGGGTTGATGCCAAACGATATCCTCTCCTCAGGAACCAGCCTGACAGGGAGAGGCTCAGCATCTGGTTTATGGCCTGGACACAAACAAGGAGGTAGATGATAGAGTTAGGTTCAGTAGAGCTGCCTTACAAAACTGTAACTTCAAGAGAAAAGACTAAACAACAGGCACTTGAGTTTCCAAATGTCCTGCTATAATTACTGTGATATAATAAACATAACCAGTTGTGCTAATGAGGTCATTAATTAATGTATTAATTAGCAAATACTTTTATGTCAGCATATTTGTCTTCACATAACACATGGGCGGTATTAATATGAACTTTGTATATCGAGTTCTAGAAGTTTCTGTTCTGTTTTTAATATGCAAATTTATGCAGCAAGGTGCTCCAAAATCTAATCAGATCATCTACTCTATAATGGGTACCTGTGGTGTGAGTATGAAGTAAGTTGTTGTTGTTCTTGAGTTATTGTGGTCACAAGAATGTGTCTAAACACAGACAGACGCCACCATGACAACATAATGTCCCACATCATGTACCATGGTGGCAGGACATAAAAATAACATGAAACAAACAAAATAATTAAAATAACCAAGCAAAAATAACTTGATTGTGGTTCTTCAGTGTACTAATCTAGGACCGCAGGTCTTGTTTCCAGACCCAATAAACTTCACTATAATTTACGCTCTTATCCAGGGTGATTCCTATTCACAGCTATATACTATGAACACAGAACCAAGACTTTGTGAAAACACAACATAACTGAATATCACATTCCTATTATGACACAGCTCTCGTTCAGATCACTGACTCACCCATGTTGCGCAGAGCCAGGAAGTTGCCCAGATAGGCGGTGCCTTGTGTGTAGATGGCTGCCACAGCTTCAGGGCTCAAAACCTCCTCAAACAGGTATGTAGGACCGACTCGCCACACCAGAGCAGCGTGCTCCTTCCAGAGAGACGGCGTTCCAATCAGTGCACACACATCGATCACAGCTGTGGGATCCATGGAGACATACTGGCCCGGGAATGGCTGAATATACCGCATCTGACAGAAAATATAAAGAAGTGAGATTTTATCCACTTTATCACAAACTTACAGTCAAATGCTTATGATGCATTATGAATAGATAAGCGCCAGATTGGACCAAGGAACAGTTAAATCATCAGCCCCACAGTCATCCTCTCTTCTCCTCTACCTTTCCTGTCCCCACTGCCTTGCCGTTGAAGTAGGCCGAGACCCGGCAGCTCTTTTTCACGTCCTTGGCCATGACCAGAGTCAGATGGTGCCACTGACCTGGGACCAGCATACTGGAGCAGCGAAACCTCAGTGAGGTGGGCAGAGCACTGGGGGTGCACACCTCTGGCTCCATCATGTCTGGTAAACAGGCAAGGAGAAAGTGAGTCAGCCGAACTCTGCAGTAAAAACTGATAACATAACTCTTGTCCAGTGCAGTGCAGACTCAAACACAAATGATAAGGAGTAGCCATTATGTTATGTTTTATCTTGGACAGCCCAACAGAGTTTGTGTAACCTAAAAAGCTAAAATTTCTTTGACGGCAATTGATATATATTATGTAAAGTTCACCCAGGGCAAATATTGACAGAATCTTTACCCAGGAATGTGAATGCCTCCTCCTCTGTGGAGATGACCAGACATCCGTCGTAGGCTGAGAAGGAGATAGACAGACAGATGTACTGCTGCTCAGCCCGGGACATGTGGCGGACCACAGACAGCAGTCGGATAGGGTGGGAATCACAGGCTGAACTGAACCTGTTGATCTGGAACCAGCAGGAATATGAAAGACCCGCAGTAGGGGGAAAACCACGACAGTCTGAAAATGAGACAGAGATGATTGAGAAATTGTTTACATTTATTTACAAATACGTGAATATTGTACGATCAAATTCCTCTCTTACCTCCTCCTATTCCACCTGTTGAGATTGAATCAGCATTCACTCCTTTCACCGTGGCCAGAGAGGGCAGGAACAGACAGCTGCAAACACATTGACACATGCCAACAGTTTATAAGAGTAATTTAAAGCCAAACCCCACTAAATCCTCAAGTACTTTTTCTGCACATACTGTTTGTATGGCCTGTATGTATCTGTGTATCTGTATCTACAATCTGACATGTAAGAGAGCTAGCAATGCACATTTGTTAAACATTCTATATTTCCATATTTCATATATTCTCATATGTCCTTACACCATATTTTTACATCAAACATATTTGTCATATTTTACATTCATTTTTCTTTGTCTCAGTATGTTATACTGCCTATTTTGCACACTCTGCATATATGCTATATTATGTTTTTTTGTCATATCTTTTTTTTTTCATATATATTTTTACTTAGTATGCTTTAGTGTTGCAATTGTCGCTTGTGCTACGTTTAGTACTCCCCATTTGCTCTATTCTTATTTATACCCTATTTGTTCTTTTCTTTGCTGGATCTTATCATTTGCTGCAATGACCCAATTCCTCCACAGGGATCATTAAAGTTTCATCTAATCATCTAATCTAGTCTAATGGATACTGTATGATCCCACTGAACAGTGGCCTCACCCATATCCACTCTCACTCATGTCAAACTCTACGAAGGCAGGTGAGGTGGAGAGTCGGTGGGGTCTGAAGCTGCGTGGTGATGTCATGGACACCAGACTGATGATCTGGTGAAGGGGGAGCGGAGAGCCCACAGAGGATTCACAGGGAACGGGAGAACGCAACAGGCTGAAGGTCCGCTTCAGTGTCTTTACTGAAGATCCTGATGAGCCGTCTGCCTCTGTGCTGTGATCTGAGGGACACAATAGGAATAGCATCCAGTGCCTGGACTGAAGACTCGATGTGGTGTTTGAACATCAAGAAAAAACAATGTAAATCTCAGAGGTTTAAATCTAACAATGCATCTGTAATCTAGGAAACAACAGAAAGAGAAAAGCTATGGACCAAAAATGAACAATTATCATATGTAATAAAAAACAAATATCTACCATCCGAGACAGGATTAGTGTGTAGTTGGTGACCTTCTAGTTCAGGGGGCATGGACATTTTGTCAGCTAAGCACATGAGAGGGTCTCCTAAACACAGGAACTTCCTGAGGAAAAACAGATAGCACCAAACTCATGGTATAAGATATCTTGTGTGCACAAATACACAGAATGTGTTCATATAATTTCAAGCCATGTTCTTTAAAAAGTTGAAAATCAAAAAGTTTGTGGTTGTTCAACTATCTGCATTTACAACAACATCATTTATGTGTCTGAACCTAAACTCAAGGTTGTTTGTTTTGAGAGTGTCTGACCTTAAGTCTGAGCGTGTGATGGCCTGGGAGGAGAGTTTCTCCAGGATCCGTGTAACAGGTAGATGTAATGGGTGGTTTGGAACCAGTAACATGCTCCGACAGCAGGTCAGGAGACTGGAGACCATTCCCCCCTCACACATTATCTGGCGGTTTCGCTCAGATTTGACCATGGCCTGGATGTGGTGCGCCAACGAGAACTGGACCTCCATAGAGAGCTGGGAGAGAGGGAAAGGAGCTGAGGCGGAACCACGTAACTCGAAATTTGTCTCACACAGGGGCCTTATCTTGAATTAAATAGTATGTAACTGTAGCAATGTAACATGCTCAGTTTAGAAAGATACCTGTGGATCTTCTGGAGTAAATACTGATGGAAGGAGAGTCATGACGACTCGGATAGCACCTGGGTGAAGAATAGTATGATCGCATGTGACCCTGAGCCAAGTAAAAAAACAAAGACAAAACAAAAAAAACATGTTAATACTTAAGGGATCGTTTTCAACCCACATGCTCCCCATAGATCCCACTCATCAGTTCAATTTAGACATGGTTTGCAAAGTTGTTGCACCACCACCCTCATATGGACAGAGAGATCTACCTGATTTGGGACTCTGAGCAGACCGTGGAAATGCTGAAAGCCGTGTTCCTGGATCTTCCCTGTGTGTCCTCCACGGACTGTGAATCTGATGCCACGTGGACACGGGGGGAGCCTGAATACACTCCTTCTGGCCCTGCTGCTACATTTAGTGTCTCTTTCTCTCTGTCATGCTCATCCTCAGCCCCTAAGTTCAAATCCAGAGCAGAGTACGTCCCTGTGGCGAACTGGTCGAGATAGGAAAGCAGCCTTATACATGTCCGAAGAGTGAGAGGCAGACTGGGCTCAGACTGGGGAGTGGTGGAGGGAGAAGGGGGCACTACAGGAGCCTCTGCTAACTCAACAAACTGGTGGAAGCTCCTTCCGTGGGACTGGCTGTCCTCTGCAGTCTTGGGACAGTAGCACTCATTCCCATCCCAGTTCCCCGGCTCTGAGCCCTCTGTTTGGAAGCAGCCCAGTTGGAGCAGAGCCTCTGCCAGCCTTTCGTAAAAGCCCCCGTTTTGGAAGTGGTGTGCATTGACTGGGTGAAGATGCACAGCCAAGGACAGGATGTGGAGGGTGAGGAGGAGGAGGTCCAACACCACCTGCTGCCCCAGAGACCCCCACACCGCCCCCTGGGGAGGGTCAGACAGAGCTCCTTCCATGTCTACCACCAGGGACAGCAGTCCAGTGAAGCCCCCCGCTCGCCTGAAGGCATCCCAGCTGTTAGGGCTCTCCAGCACCTTCAACACAGACTGAGACAGACAGAGGAGAGGTGTCAGGCACAACATATTGACATAGGAGGAGGATAGTGAGCATGTGACATCATCAAAAGACAGTGAAGCCTAATCATGTATGTGGCAAAGCAGATTTTGCCTGTCATACTTTAGAAATAACCTCAGAGAATGTATTTTGAAATGATGCTATAAGCTTAGCCCAAACTTCCACCTTTTAAAAGGATCTTCCCAGTCAATTAAAACAATGTAATGAAAAATAGACGAAACATATAGATATATCATAAATCATTTCTGATAACTAGTTTTGAGAGGTGAACAAAATCGCATTAGCTTTATTCAATTGAGAGAGCTAATCCATCAGGTAGGTAATGTGTGAGGCAGAACGCAGAGGGAAATCTGATTAACTGAAACTGGAGTAATCACAATGGCTCTCAACACACGCCAACCCAGGTCGCACCCAATCTGATTGCCACCTGCTTTAACCAGGTTAGCACAAAGCACACACACACACACACACACACACACACAAAAACACACACGTGCGCACAAACAAACACAAGTGTACACGCATGCACGCGCACACTCACACACAGTGAATACACACAATGTCTGCAAGTAAGTGTTCTTCTCACTGCCATCTATAAAAATGGACACATACAGTAGGTGTGTAACTTGGTTAGCCTTAATCAGATCTCTGTCCCATTCACTGATCTGATAGAGGTGGTAATCTTCGGAGTGCCACGGCACAAGGCTGCCGGCCTAATCGAATCGGCCCCCGAGTTAACAGCTAAACCTGTATTAGCAAATCAATCTGCATTTGTCAATAATGTAATCAAGGTCCCACATGCTATGAAAATAAATTCACTAGCTTATTATGTTTTAAGTGCATTACAATTTGTTATGATTGGATGTAGAGTGGAAACTACATTTACAATTCAGCAGAGAACCCGCATACCTAGGTGTTTGCGGATGTGTGTGTGTGCTGCTGTCTGTGTGTGAGTGTGTGTGTGCACGGTACCTGCAGTAGGTCCGTCTTCAGGCCCAGCTCCTGCTGTGTAGAGGAGCAGAGGGCTCCTATGGCCGTACTCATGAACTCCTCAGGGTTGATCTCCGCTAGCTGCTCCAAAATGCTCAGCGTGGGACCTCGATACTGCTCCTCATCTAGGAAGATCTTTATGTAGGGAACCATACCAAGGTCTCGCACTGAAACTGGGACACACACACAAAAATAAGGATAGACGGATTTCACTACAGTTGACACTGACAGGACTGACCTGCTGTGTTGACGCATGTGTTTTTCTCCATTTCCTTATTTTCAATTATACCAGTCGCTTCTAGCCTTATTTTGACTTTAATATACTAAAACAAATAGCGTCAAAAGATAAAACACTGAGGAATATATAAAATCTAGGTAAGTGAGAAATGTATAGCTACAGTATGTATACCTATATTTCTGATGGAGCGCAGGGTAAGGGCAGACACTACTTTCAGCATGCAGGCAGTGAGGAGTCTCTCACTGTCCTCCACACCCGACTGCTCCTGGTGACCTAAAGCACACAGGGTAATTAGTAAAATAAGAACTTCAGGTGTAAATTAAGCCTTAAGATTAATAAATAGACATCATAGAGTGAACAAATGACATGAGAGGGAGTTTTACTTGAGATTTGGCACTGCTAAGCTGCAGTTCCAGGCGCAAGGGCAAAGGACATCATTATCATTTTAGTAACACATTTTGAAACTGAAAGTAATGAGGCGTGATTGGACATGTGTGCTAGATTCTGAGTTCATTGCAGTGAGATACTGGAACTCAGCTAAATGCCTCACAACCAATCACATTGCGTGATGTTAACTGTTGCACAGTCATGATTACAGCAGGGATGGAGGCAAAAAAAAAATGTTGTCCCATACTTATTTGAGGGGCAGAGACAACTCCAGCCTTCCTGAGGATCTTGGCTCTCCTACGAAGTTCCCCCAGCAGCAGCTCCAGCAGACCCCAGTCACTCAGCACCTCCGCTAGCAGGCCGCTCCGCACAGTCATCCTACAGAGAAGACGACAACAAATAGAAACTCTACTAGCAGTTCTATTACAGCTGCAGTGTTGGGCTCTTTACTCAGAAAAGAAATATATCAGTCATTACTCATTTCGAATGCAATGTTATTACTTTATTAGTCTCCATGAGGAGGACTACTAATTCTGACTACAAAGGATCACAGGAGTATAATTTAAGGGGGTGATAACAAAAGGAACAGTTTATTTTTTGATTGGTAGCAATCCATTTTCCAAAACTGAAATAGTAATAATATACTGAGTAATACTGCTCACCTGTGGAAACAGCTGAGAGTCGCCACCCCGAACTCTACCCCTGCCACCCCTCCAGCGAGTGTCCCAGCCCAGCTCTGCTTCAGCACGCCCTGCACTACCCGCAAGGTCTCATGGGGGATGTAGTTCAACTGGAATACCACCTGTAGAAAACCCAGTGTTTAATCAGACTGTGTAAACCACTGCTTCATGCTGTAGACAAGAAAAAGTATGTGATGGGACTTTTAATATTGGAAGCCATACCATCTCCAGCACTGAAAAGAATAGTTTGTGGACTGGTGCCGGCTTACGCCACACACAGGCAGCGAGCTGGGCCATTGACTGGACGGTCCACTCCAAGAGGAAGAAATTGGCTTGGTCCCACTCCCATATTGTCCGCAGTGTTCGCAGGATCTGGCAGCACAGCAGCGGGTCCTCTGAGCGCAGTAAGGAGCTCTGCAGCAGATGGAAGGCAGGCAAGTTCTTTACTGCCGAACCTGGAGACAAAGGTCAGATAGGAGGTGAGGAATCGAAGAAGTGTCAAGGAGAGAGCACAGACTGCCACTATACTTCATTGTCAAAGGGGGCTTCAGCCATTTACAACAGGTCATATTGAATAGAATATGGTTTATGTGTTTGTTTATCTTAAATGTTTGATTTGGCAGGGAGTACTTTCTTGCGGTAGTCTATGACATATTGCAATACAACATCAGCCTGAGGTCAATTTAGCCTAAAGGTGTTTTGATTTTAAAGATCTATTCATCAGATTTTGTTCTGGCAAGGTCAGACAGTCAATTTCATAGAGAAAGGAAAACCATTAAATTACAAACAACCTTTTACATACAGCACATACTGAATTCCACACGTCAATTGAGTTATACATACATAGATAGATTGAAAACAAACAACCTAACATGTATGAAGGCAAGAGAAAAGTAGCCTCATCTGCCTTGATAGAGTTTGGTTGCTGCATTGTCAAAATATTCCGAGAAGGTCTTAGATTTGGAAGCCAAAACACACTGGTGTTTGTGGTAAATAAATATATAAGTGGTTAGTAATATGATTCATTTTCACACTTAATCAAAATCACATCAGAACCAAATAAGATCAGCCCAAAACAGTCCCTGGTCCCTCTGTTGGCAAGAGATCTACTCCTCGATGTGATAGATGGGTGCTGTGTATGTGTGTGTGTGTGTTTGCGTGCGTGTGTGTGTGTCTTATGGACACTCTATTTATGAGTGTTGGATGGAGGTGTGCGTGTGTGTCTATGATAGATGGCTGGTTGCTGTAGGCCAGTGGTGAATGGATGTGGGGCATCCTAACAGAGTTAGAGGGGAAGCCTCCACTTCATCATCCCAGACATAATCACCTCAGCTTCCTGTTAACCTGAGGGGTGTTGAGCAGGGTGGGGAGGGGAGACAAGGGGTGTTTGGGAGATCGGAGAGAGGGGTGTTGGGTGGGGGTGGGACAGTGTGGGTGGGTTATATAATACAACAAACCATTAGGAGGTAGAGGGCAAAAGTGCAAGGGAGGGATGAACTGTGCGGTCATTTAGGGGCTCCGTTTTCCCCCTTCAGCCTATCTTTGCTGAGCCATGCAAGTGATAATGGTGGAATGGTTTGGAAGAAGTATGTATGTGGAAGGGATGGTTCAGAGTCTATCCTCATGGACTCATCAGCTTTTTAGAGACAATAATTAGGAAGGGGGCCAGAGAGTAACAATTCAGGAATCAGATTTTATTGCGGAGGGGTTGACCTACCTTTCGTGAGTGGGGGGTCAAACTTAAAGCCTGGAGGTTGGGGGTTGCTGACACACAAAGCCACTTTTAGCTCAGCTTTCCCACACAGGGTGAGAGACGCCACGAGAGCCAGCAAGTCCTCGACAGGCTGGAACTGATCCGCCGACACACCCTGCTCACAACTTATGATGGTATGATGATCAGAGAGGAAGGCAACAGAAGGAGAGGTTAAAAGAGTAGCAGGGAGAAATAAAGGGCTCTTTGTAGTGATATCTCTATAAGCAGACAAATGTAATTGCTATGAAACAATGTGCCTTTTGAAGTGGCTGTGTATTAACACCATGACATGCCACTTCATTTCAAAGAATACCTTTTTACTTTTACTCTTGCCTTTAAAAAGATTTCGGTTCTCCCCCCCTCTCTAATTCCTTTGATTCCTATTCATTCCCTTTAATAAGTAGGCTCTCTAGTATTCTGGTATTTTCTCCAGGCTCTTTCATTGTGTCTAATTTACTCCTAATCCTAAAACTCTCTCTCTCTCCCCTATTTATTCTATAGAATCCTAGTCTCTCGTTTCTTTCTGTAGTTGTGCCTCTTTATCTCACCGTTTCAGGATGCTCTCAAGGGCCGTGTAGCCATTATTGGTGTCAAACTCGGTGAAGAGGGCTGGGTTGAGGGGATAGGTGTCTCTGATGAAGCTGAACACGGCCACAGCCACCTCAGCTAGCACTGGTCCCGAGACATCAGCACTGATGCGCAGTAGGTTCTGGATGCAGATACGCACACAGTTCTTACCTAAGGAGCAAGAGGGGCAAGAGGAGGTTTAATGGGTTAGTAATTATTCAGAGATACATAGCGGGAAATAAATCATAGACAAACACAAATCTTTACTCAACAAGAGAAACAAACTTCATGGAAAAGTTCTATGATAGTCATGGGAGCTAACTTCCATGTGATGTAATGTACAGAACAGTAATTCCATCACACTCAATCTCTTAGAAATAAAAATGTTCATAATCTCCAAAACAAATAAAAATTAAACCCTCGGTGTACCAGGACATTTGAGTGGATTATTTTTGCTGATTGAGGGATCATGTGAAACATACTTGTGTCTCTGCAGGGACGTGTGGTCATGTGCCCTGGCAGAATCAACTCATTATTGGAGTAAAAATATCTGTCTGCACAAACAGCACTCCCTAATGCAACCAAAATAGTTGCTCTCTATCCAACCTGTTTTCGCACATTTTTAACACTTTTCCCTGTGTGTTCAACCAGTATTGGTGGAACTGGTGGAACAGAGTACATTACAGCTAGGCAATACCAAACACCTGAACACCCTGCTCCACCTAATGACAATGAACGGAAATGTTACTTATTCTAAACGTTTCTGAGTTACCTCACCTAGCAGGCTGGGGACAGTGTTGCGTGTCTGCGCAGCAGAAACTGCCCTGAGGACCAGGGAGGCCTGGTGCCTCCAGGAGGCGCTGGTCTGGTCCCATAGTGACGTGAGGCCAATGATCAGGCACTGCAGCTCCTGAGTCTCCACCATCTTCTCAACACTGACTGGCTGCCTACAGAGCTGGAGGAGAACCTGGCAAAGAAGAGAGGGGAGAAATAGAGGGTGAGACCAAAATCTAATGAGAAATGAGAGAAGAAGCAGAGCTGAGATTGGGAGAGATTGCATGATGAAGAGAAAAAATGCAGAGCTTACCATGGCCATGAGTTATAAAATATAATGAGGCCGCTGCTTCAAGGGGAGGAGTAGATTATTATTCACCTGTGTTAGTAGCTCCTGAAAGGTCTCTTCACTGGTTGTGTTCTCCTTCCTGGCTGGAAGGCACACTAGCAGGTACAGACACTTCACTAGGGCAGCAGGCAGACCTGGCTTTATCCAGGACAAAACATCCTACACACACACACACACACACACACACACAATAAACTGGGGTTCACCATTGATGCATTAACTACAAAGAGTATTTGACCTCCATGATATCAATTGAACTGAACAATTCAGGACAGTGTTTTGGGCCATTTTCAAATTTTTTTTTCTGCAGGAGATACTTTCTGATAAACCCATGGTGTTGTGTTTAATCATATGCATTTCTGAACATATGTATGCTAATTTTTAATAGAATAAAATATGACGTGAAAATGTCGAGCCTCAAATGCCAGTCAGTCACTTCATGTAAATGAGCACAGTTACCACAAGGGAATGTCAGATAGTTGCCGACTCGGAGAACCTAGAATAAATGAAGGTGTAGAGACTTTAAAACTATTTGAATTGCTAAACATCACTCACTGAGCTGTCCGCTGTCATGAGCGACAGCGACTTCAGCAGGAGCCACCCTGGGGTGTCTCCCCCCTCACAGTCTGTCTCTCCAGCCCGCCTCTGGAAGAACTGCACCACCCCATCGCGAGCCTCCTCTGAAAACACACACAGGATGCATCACATACTGGTCTGTCATCCCAAAAGGATAAGGGTTGAGTTTTGAAACGAATTAAAACAAAGAAGGCTTTTGCATAATTAGATAGCTGGTTCTCTTCACAATCTACTATCACAGAAATCGTATACCCTCTTAGTGTCAGTTTTCAAATACAAATGAGAAACACCATGCACATTTATTAGGGAAATAGGCCTGCTGAGCTTTACTCGCGTAAAACTCTCACTTCTATTTTCAGAGACAGAATTTGCATTGTGTTTCTATTTTGGTAGGCATATGTTTTATCAACTTGCCTGAAAACACCCGTTACAAGTCTCTTGAGAGTTTCTAGTATGTTCTGATACAGTAGCAGGGCTTGCAAGTAAGAAGACCAGCTGAACATAGACTTTAGAAACAAGTTCAATGCTTGTTGTAGAGTTAAATGAGTGAATGAGTATTCTAAAGCTGCTACCTGCATCATGCAAGTGCCTTATTAAGTATTAACGCCATAGCAGAGCTGTATCAAAAACCAGAAGTATCTACTTCTCTGAAAACAAAAAGGCTCCTCCTTCCACCCACCAGCAAGCACACAAACACGCATGAACAACCAGAGAGAGTGAGATACCGGTAAACAAGTGGTCATCCAACGGTTTGTTAAGCATGATAATAATGTAAGCCACTTGTCATGGTCTTCTAAATACCTGATCTGATGAGCAGATCAAGACCATGACAGAGAAAGCATCCCGCCATCACTGAGGGAAGTCTTTACTCTAGTGTTTACATAGATTACATACACTTTGTCTTATCAGTTATTTTCAATACTACAACATGTGTGACATTTACACTGGGTGAAATCTGCTGGATGTAAGAAGCAGAGCAGAAACTACAGTGTGTCAAATCATGGCTTAAGTAAAAGCAGAACTGGGCAGAGCAGGTAGAAAGTCCCTTTCCTGGGGATAACTGAACTGTGTGTGCTGATGTGAGTGGTTGTTCGTGCATGCAGTCGTACCTGCAGGCCTATCTGCCAGTCTGTTGTGGATGTTAGAGACCACTGTCTCAGCGGTGAGAGCTGTAAGCCCCCTCAGGTCCAGCCCTTCAGCTCTGCCACCAGGCTCACACACCTGGCATCAGACAGGAGAGACAGGCAGGGGAAGAGGGCAGTATGAGGAGGACAATTAATCAGACAAAAGACACTGGAGGCCCAAAAACTGTTGGCATGGTCAACTAAACCCAGCAAACATTCTTACATTAAATAGTTGTTGGGGAACCTTGTATGAAAGTTGAGACGATGTGCAAAGTATGCAAAGTAGCTGCTACCTGCATTGTTCTGTGAAATCGGGACCTAAATACATTTGATATAAATTCAAAATAGGTACCAAAGCTGTTTTAATATGAATTTTTACCATGCCATATCATCATAATATGATGCTGACATTAAACTCGGTCACCGTGAAATGGGTGCTGGGAAGTTTTAGGTCTGTTTTCATGTGCTTCATATTGTGTGCATGGTGAGATGCACCGAAACAATGGCACCCATATAACAAGCGGATCTCAACTGCTTTGACTAATGCACTACACCATAAATAATAGAGGCCAACGCATACTGTATGCTCCTTTCACTTCCATAAGAGGATATCGGATTTCACTGAGTCTGCTATTCTTGAGTGAGGTCCTATGTTCTGCTCAAATCTCTACAAGCAGGTCATGAGCCTTGCGCACACACACACACACACACACAAATAAACCAAAGAGTGATTACGTCTGCAGCTGTAAGCCCAATCAATGGGTGTTACACACACACAGATCACCAATGGAATTCGCACTGTGTGGGCGCACGGGTAGAGGAAGAGGGGAGGTTTCTTCATGACTGTGACGCAATTCAGGCATGGTGAATAAGAAATATCCACTTCATCCAATCAACCAAAGCGATGCCTGAAGCGCTGGATCTTAGAGCCTTTGGTTTTTCATGTGACAGTTCAGCAAACTGGACAGATTTAGAGGAGACAAACCACTTTTCAAGAGTTCAGAGGGCAGTGATGGGATCTGCTGAGGGCCAAACATCTGACTGCTGCCTCATGTCATTTGAATAACTAAAGGAATGTTGGTTCAAGCTGGAACAGTTTTGGAGAGCATGGTATTTGATGTGAAAGCAAATTTCCTCTGTAGAGGACAATAAAGAATGAATCTGAATCTGAATCTGTCAGGCATCCATTTAACCTTTTCAAGATCGGGTTTTAATTAGAACAGTCGGTCGTGGTTCTGATTTTAATTCTCCTTAACATCACAATTTATCAATGCATCTCCAATTGATTATTTCTACTTCTTCTTTTTAGAGTAGAAAAAGACACAGATTGTGTGTGGAAACCATTTACTTCTCCATTCAGAACTGGAAAGCAATAACTCTCTTGATTGATCAAAAAATTGCGCAATGCCCTTGCAAAATATAACTCTCTGTGACTTTGAGAAGTAACATGGGATGAATAATGAGAGACAATGTGGAAGACAGTCTAGCCACAGCGCTATATACCTGTATGTAGAAAGGAAGGACTCTAAGCAGATGTTCCTCTCTCTCCTCTCTCCGCTCTATTGGAACTTGGTCAGGTGTAGGGGATGTGTGTATTTGCAGCTTTTTTAGTTGTTCTCTGAGCACTTGTAGGGGCTGAGGGCCCCATGGTGCCCCTGTCCCTTCCTCTTTCTCTGCCTTCACTTCCACAGAGACAGCTAACTCCCCTGAAGCACTCAGCTCTCCGGTTTCTTTGTTGATCCTCTCCACATCACCCATCCGCTCCTGGAAAAAAGAAAGAGAGAGAGAGAGAGAAAGAGAGAAATACACAGACTATTTTATCTGTTCATTGCACACCCTGAGCTAATGGCATCTACAGCATACACTTTCTTATCATATTTCCCTGGTCTCTCTCACTTCCTCAGATAAATGTGTCCCAAACTTCCAGCGGCCCACCCTTTCCCCAGCGCACACTGTCTGGGTTTAGAGATCATCAGACAAAGACGAACACTTGGCAGTCATGTGCTATTCTCCTCAACCTCTCTGAGGAGATCAGAATGGCATAATCGATGCGCAATTTTCCACATGTGGGAGGCAAATAATGTCAGTAAATGTCAACTACTCTGAATAATCAACTGGCACGAATGACTGGAACTATTTCAGACTATCTTCTTCAAGTTTAGTAAAGAAAATCGAAGTCTACGCACTCACGTGTATTTGAAAGTTAAAAAGCTTGAAGTTATAAGCTTTTAGCCAGTTAAAAGCGTTTTCAGCTTAAAACCCATGAGTGCTGGGCGCTCCGGTGGCTCACAGAGTAGAGCGCGTACCATATAAGGCTCAGTCCTTCCCGCAGTGACCTGGGTTCGAATCCAGCCCACAGTCATTTGCTGCATGTCCTCCCCTCTCTCTCTCCCATACCTTCCTGTTTCTCTCTCCCACTATCTCTGTCAATAAAGCATAAAATGCCTAAAATAAATCTTTAAAAAAAAAAAACCCACGAGTGAATATAGCCATTCATTGTAATGTTTGTATTTATGCACTAGTTGATCTGCTCTGGTGTGTAGTGTATTGTATTGTATTGCCGTATGTGTTTTTGTTTGCACTTTGTATGTGGGAGATGCCAAAGGCAAATTTTAATCTAATTTAATCAAATGTCCTGTCCAACTCAGTTTGATCAGTATCATTTTGCCCTTTGAAAGCCTGTCACCAGTACACCTGAAGACTTCTGATATTGTATACCTCTAGATATTAAGTCCTTCACACACAACGTTGCTAATATTAGTGAGTGCTATGTCCCACTTATTTTAGGGACTTTCTGTTTAACACACACACACACACACACACCATGCATAGAGAGAGAAATTGGCAGTAGACAGACTCTAGTACACTCAGTTATGATTGTAAGTGAACTGAGAGGCAGTTCACATTCCATTCTTGTACAAATGCTTGTGAATACTTTCTTTGATGTTTCCCAGTGTGAGAACCTTCCATGTATGGGTGTGTGTGTGTGTGTGTGTGAGAGAGATGAAGCATTCAAACTAACTTCCTTCCTTGTGCCATGGCAAAACAACACACACCTCTTTGTGTTTTACAGTGACAGAGTAAAGCACACACAAAAAATGTCTATGCGAAAAAAGCATACATAATCAAAGGTAATACTGTTCCTTCAATACGCCTCCCAAAAGAAACATCCTGACAACACAGAGATTGTGCCTGTTGTACCTACCTGTACTTGTGTGAGAGCCATCTGGGAGCACTAGGAGGGCGCTGTCAGTTGTGTTGTTGTATCTCAACTGAGTGGTCTTTTTCCTCTTTCTCTGGTCCCATTTCAGGAAAGGCAAGCTGAGACCCGCTAAGACATGACTGGTCCCTACTGTGCAGACCTGTCTCTAAACCCACCCGCCCCTCACTAATCTGCAGCAAGCGGACTGAACTTTGAACAAGGAGAGCAACTTGCATCAGCTGGCCCAGGTCATGTGCCTTTACTTCCTTGGAAAAAGCAGAAGTGAAAAACTGTTGTTCATCTGGTTAGATGGGGCCCTCCCTCCGCGGCTCTGACTCCAACGAAGAGTCCCTTGGCTTTTTATAGTTTTGTCATATAAGGCTGACATCTTATGAATCACGGTGACATTACAGTAGCTCATGATTCACCACAGCTGTCAGCACACCAATAATATCTTCACATTTAACTTCAGTTACTTTAATTGTAAATCCTGTTAAAGGCTTAATGATAATGACTAGGTTAGTGTCCGTGTTGGGCATGAACTGACATGTTAGGGTTTGTAGTGGCATGCAGTGAGACTGGGAATAGGCTACTTGTATTGTATTGCTCTATCAGGGACAGTAACATTAATAGAAATGCATGCATGAGTAAACAGTGCCTCCTTGTGGGTTATAAAGGTACATCAGGGAATTAGGCCACGATATTAGCAGCCAAATATTGTGCAAATACTTCCACAGAAGTAAAATGACAGCCTTTTAATGCATGGAGGAGCAACCATATGTTCCATGGAGGATCGAGAGTCTGCAGGTTTTCATTCCAACTAAAGTTTACGACAGGTGATTTCACTGATTAGTTCCTCCTATCTGGTTCAAGGTGTGTTAATCAGTGAAATCACCCGGTGTAGTTTTTGGTTGGAATAAAAACCTGCAGACTCTCGACCCTCCATGACACATGGTTGCCAATCCATGTCTTAATGTTGTGTTAACATAACTTAATTCCCTTTGCCTTCATTACCTACTTTCGATACTACACTAAATCTAGGCCTTGAAAGAAACCGATGAATCCAGCTCTGCTCAAAGTGTCACATTGTTTTGATCAGTTGCTTCCCGGCGGTGTCAACTCACCTTTGTAAGCTGACAGTTTGTGCAATGGATACACTGCCGTTTATCCCTTCCGAGCCCCCAGATGAACTCATACCTATCTATTTTCAGCAATAGATATTTCTGGGTGTCAATTTCACAACATTGGGGTGGCAAATGTAATCGCGCTCTCTGAAACACACCAACCAAGACTGTTAAAGTTTCACTGTTACCCTATATTACTGCAGTCTGGAGTTCTTATACTCTTTAGACAGTGCTTTTGTCGTGTAAGGCTAAACACAAACTGGGTGAACTATGACCTGCAGTCGGTCCATAAGGTAAACAACCAAAAAGCAAAAAATGTGCTTTATTTTCAGAAGAGCATTAATTATTTCCTTAAAATATCCTACCACATTTTAAGCGGGTTTACCCTCCATTACATCCCCGCATAAAGTCGGACAAACTGCCGAGTATTAAAAGTGATTGAGCTAGAGGCGGCGGCAGAGAGCAGTGACATGTTAGCTTATTTATAGAGACCACGTGTTTTGTTGACGCACGTGACGTTCTGGGTCACGTGGGCGGCTGGAGCCAATGACGTGCTCAGGGCGTGGTCTTATTTGATCAGTTTAGCACAATGAAAGATCCCGTTACTTAGCAGCGAAAAATGATCGCCCTTATCACTTTACGTTATGATGTTGTAGCGCTTCGTCTGAAGTGTTGATTTTGTTTCCGCAGAAGTTTCTGTCGGTGGAAATTTTAGAGGGCCGCTGTTGTGCCCGTATCATAATGCATCCGATGCCAGTGTGCTCTGTTGGCGGTGGAGACATATTTGACTGTATACAGAGAGGAAATATTGAACAGTGTGTACACTTCATTCAAAATGATCGATCAATCCTCAAGCAAAAAGGTAAGATAGAATAGCCCGATGGGGAAACAAAATGCAAATCTATATCTGGCCAGTGTAGCTGCACTCAATGTCAGGATATGTGAAAATAGGCCACATGTACTTCATACTGTGCTACTGGTCATTCGTAGCCTAAACATAGTGTTAAACCATTAACGTAATTGTCAGTGAAAGTACGTAATGTGTCCACTATCTACTTTTATACATAAAATACTGCTAAATGAACACTGTAGCCCCATTAGAAGAAGCCTAATTTTTACTAATGTCATAGGCCTGTAATAAACAATGTTCTGCTTCCTGCCTCTGGCAAATTGTATCATGAACATACTGCATTAATGTGCAGCTATTATACCAATTAACAAGTATAATTCTACATTATTTTATGTTCAAAGGACCATTCTAAACTTTATCTTGCTGCTCCAGTGTCTCCTGATGTGATTTTGTCATGATGCCAAGCCGATACCCAATCCAACTGCAGCTATCTGTCATCTGAGCTGCTGCTAGTCTGACACAGATGGACAGCTCCTGTGACAACACAGCACAAAGTCACATTGTGCCAAAGGGAACCTTAACCCCAAGTCAAGAGTGTTTTGAACAATCAACAGGCTGAGTAACTCATGCAGCTGTGTTAGGATTATACAGTAGACCTGTGGGTGAAAGTGTTCGTCTCAATGTCTTAAAACCTGATTGTGTGTTTGTGCTTGTGTTTGTCTTTGTCCAGGCTGGGGTGGTTTCACCCCGCTCCACTACGCTGCCCTCCATGGTAACCGTGCTCTGGTTGACCTCTTCCTCAGTAACGGAGCTGACCCCAATCTGACATGTGATGCGGGACAGACGGGCTTTCATTTTGCCTGCAGGTCAGTAGTCGTCGTCTTCAGATCTCTGGATGTTAAACAAACATGCATGGTTTGTGAAGGTAACAATTTAATGATGAGAGCACTGTGCCTATGCCTCTGCAGTTGCTCCTGTGTAATAACAGGTGGTTCCCTTGACTCCCATCAGGCAAGGGAACATCTATGTCATGCACCAAATGATGCAGTATGGGGCTGACTTGCGCCTCATAGACCTGCAGGGAAAAACCTCCCTGCATCATGCAGTGACTGGAGGCAGCATGTGAGTGGAGTAAACAACACATGACAAACTTGATTGTTTTTATCTTCATTGTTGCTATACAGGCACACACAAACATTTCACACATGCACTGACTCTGTGTGCTGTCTTTTCCAGTGTTGCCATGCACTACCTGTGGGAGACTGGCATGTTCCGGTTCTCGGACACAGACATGTACCAGGTCACACCGCTGCACCTGGCTGCATCCACTGGCAACACAGAGGTGGTCCGATACCTGCTCAGAGACCAGGTACACAGCTACATGCACATGAGTGTACACTCACTCACTCACTTCCTCACTCCCTCACTCACTCACTCACTCACTCATCTCCACCATCTCCACCACTCCAACACTCTTGGTTTCTACTACACAGGGCCATTCAGGGCAAGAAGTACAATTCTAAAGAAATGTAAGTATGGGTCTAACATAGAAGCATCAGTGGCTATGTTTACATGCACAGAGTACTCAAACAACAGTGTTTTAGGTTGACGCATGTAAACATCATAAATCAGTTAGAATAATCCAGGTAAGATTATGCTCCGATTATGAGAAACCCAGTTAAGATGCCTGGCTTACTCCCTTATAACACAGGATACTGTGTTGTTGTGCATGGGAACAGCTTACTACTCTCACTTTTGGTTTTTGCCATCTTCACAAACCCAGACTTGCAAAGGGTTATGGGTACATTTTGATGTCAACAAAAAACATTGCACAGATTGCTGTTGGGATCATTGTTTCTTTCCCATGTAGTAGAAGTAATCTACTATTGCTCAGTCAAAGACTTTTTATACGTTTTTGCTGGCGGACCGTTCTATTTGTAGGTACTGCAGGTAGATAGAAATGGACAGGGACCACTGGACAGAAATTCTGTCAATTGGTTTATTTATGGACACTGGGATACTCACTGGGTATCAAAGGTTCATGTAAACAGTATAACCCAAATAAGACCTGAACTGGAGTACGGCCAGTAGCTAGAGTACTCCATCCATAAACGTAGCTGGTGTGAAGGCGGCAGTCTATTAGCAGTTATGCACTCCAACCTTGCATGTCTGTTCCAGAGATGTGCAGTGGATGCAGTTGACCAGCAGGGAGGGACAGCGCTCCATGTTTCTGCAGAGAGGGGAGGAGTGGAGGTGTGCTGGACTCTGCTGCAGAGAGCAGGATACAGGATGCTCCACCAGAAGAACCACAGCGGCCTAACGCCTCTGGACCTCAGCAAGCAGGGGAAGACATTTCGGTGAATCCGCAGTCTCTAGAACTCTCTGGCAAAACATGGAGTAGAAAGCCACTAAATGGGATAGTCAGACTTCTCAGTGCTATTGAAATATCCAGTATGGTCCTGTTTCCATAATGCTATTTTTCTCCTGGGTTCCTTGTGCTGGTTTAAACATTGCTTTACTGTGTATGTTTTTTTTCTAGACATCAGCAACTCACCAAACTACTGAGTCGCTACGTTAATGAGCCAATACACCACAAGCCCAAAGAGTCTCATGGTAAATATTAGTCTGTAGTTTTGATAAGGTTCTTCTAATGAAAACATGGATCATGATTATGATGATGACGATAATGATGATGATGTTGATAATGAGGATGATGTTGATAATGACAGTGATAATGATGGTAGTAAAATTAGTGGCGGTTCTGGTGTGGTGTGTGATTATGCACGCACGGTGGTGTGTTGGTGTTATGTGTGTCGTCCCACCAGTCCTGTACTACTGGACGCTGTTGTTTCCAACCCTGAGTGGAGCTGCCATTCTGCTGATAGCAGCCATGTTGGGAGGCTACGGCGGTCTGATCTGTGGCCTGCTGTTCCCCTGGCTGGCCAGAAGCATCTTCACCCAGTATCACCGCATGACCACCTACCAAAGGTTTGACAAAAATTGCAGTACATATGCAGCAGTTTACTGCCTTGATAAAAAACATTGCACAAGTGTTTATCTGTTCATCAACATGTTTATCACTTGTTTACACTTCCAGGTTACCCAACCCTATCTACCTGGGAACCCTCATGGCCGGCTTGTTCCATTCCCTGCTCTGCTTCTATGGAAAAATAATGCCTAATATCCTTAACAAAGATAGCACATTTTAAGTCATTTTAAGGCATGTGTTACCAGTGGGAATTTAACCTATGTTTTTTTTATGTGAAAATGACAAATGTTGATCCTTAACTTTGTCAACGTGTGTGGCCAACCACTGCTCTGGTCCAAGTGTCAATGGTCCACTTCTCCCTAGTCCTCTGTTTGTTCTGTAAGGTTCTGACCCAGGACTCTGGGAGACTGGACAGAGTGGAGGCCGACCCCCGCTTCTCCTGTATCGCTGACCTGGTGGAGAACAACCAGACCCCCCACAGGTTCTGCCCATACTGTGAGGTGAGAAAACCACTAGGCAGGGTTGGGATGGCATGGATTTGGACCACTAGGACTTAAGGTGCATCTGACCAGTCTATTGCTCTTAATCCTCTCTGTCTTTGCATTCCTTATAGCTGTTTCAGCCTGACCACAGTAAACACTGCAAGCTGTGTGATGTGTGTGTGAAGGACTACGACCATCACTGCCTCTTCCTGAACCGCTGCGTCGGCCGGGGCAACCACCGCCTCTTCCTCCTCTTTATCCTCTCCATGGTGACTGCCCACGTTCTGTTTGTTGCCACAGCAACAAGTTTCCTGTATGGAAAGATGTCTGTGGGCAGTCACAGCCTGTCATCGTGGCTTACAATGTTAGGGGCGGAGTTTTGGGTCGTGGTCATGGTGATCATGAATGCACTGACTCTCCTCTGGGAGGCGTGGCTACTGACCGAACAGTTTGATGCCATCGCTATGGGAACCACCACCTACTTCAGACAGTGTGAAACCTCTGCTCGACAGAGATCGCTCGGACAGCGCTGGGTGACAGTGGTGTCGTTTCTACTGGAGGGAAGGAGGCGGGTGGGCAGGGGACAAACAAGAGAGGACAAAACTGCCATAGACATTTAGAAACTGTCAAATGTGTCTTGTATGCAGCCGTCTCAAAGAGTTGTTTGTGTCGTTGCTCACTTGTAAGTTCACAGTTTACAGTGTCATTGGTCAACACTCAAATTTGTGATAATGTCCTCTTTAGATTCCTCAATAACTGTGACTACCGCCATATAACATGTTGTACTTGAATGGAACATTAGGTTATATCTTGATATTATATTTTAATATATAGGGTAGACTTACTGCAGATTTGTCAACAAAGTGGCTAGCAGGCTAACTACCACTAAAAAGTTAGACTTTCACCTTTGAAGTTAGTTTTTAGTGAACTCACTGAGCTAAGCAAACAATGTTTTAAGGAACATCTTGGTTTACGTTGTTCTGTGGAGCTTAACGTAAAGTACTGGACATTTTTAAAACTGTGTTTTAGCAGGAAATGCTTCTGATAACTTGAATGTCACGTCTCACACCTGTTTTTATATTCTGTATCCGTATACTTTCTAACTTCATTGTTATTGTTGTTTTAAATAAAAGTGTGACATGAGGTAATTCATAGTTCCAAGTTGTGAAGCTTTCTGTTGCCATTATTTGAGAGATTAGCATGCCCACCTAATATCTAAGGATATTAGCTTTGGCTAATAGCAGGTCCTTTGGAAGACATTGTTCCTAACATCATGTCATTACCTCTCTGACCTGCTCCCAGTCATTTGTACCATGACACTTCCTCTACTCTCGCTAATGGGCCAGGTCTTCTCATGCCTTCAATTACACACACTCATTTCCTATGTGTCCCTCAGGACCATATTTCTAGATTATAGATGATGTCCCCCACACCCTTCAGAGGGTGGTGCGGCTGGACTGTATGTGAGTGGCTTGTTCATTATGTCACATGAGATATAATTTAATGTCTTCTGTACTGCCTGTTCTGCATAAGGAATGGTTAAGATGACAAGAGGCATTGTTCAGGTTAAAGGGGCCTGTAAGCCTGTGAAACTCACCACCTTCATTCCCTGTCTCTGGATCAATGTTATGGGTTTTAAACGGCTGCCACTTGTCTATTTCCCAATGAAATCATCTCTGTAGTGACATAGTCTCTTTAGGATTTAGGTGATACCCCAGCTTTATTTCATGCTTTTTTCTATGCAGTAGGTAGTGTTTTAGATATAATAACCTCATTGACACCTATAATTTATCAAAAGAAACAAATAAATAATACATCTCATTATATAGCTTGAATATCTCCAGCAGCAGGCCTAGATTAAGGCTTTTGCAGGTGTATAACCAGTTTCATAGCTTGGGACCCACCCTGGTGTTTTACATAGGCAAATCACAGTGACACAAAGCGTTGTATTTTACTCTGGTGTAAGTATGGGCTGTGTACAGTAATAATATCTGGAGAGGAAACTCATAATGTTTTTATTTAGAGGTCAGCAGATTTCACTTCTCTGTCAGGGCAGCGCACTTCCTGAGTGAGAATCAGACTGAACATTCTGAAGAGAAGGAGACAGCAGGAGACCATCACACACACATGCATTAGTCTTAGTACGGCGACACCTATTACGGCAGCTGCCGGAGACTGTGTGATGTGTGTATTTCTTGTGTGGCACACAGAGAGAATGGCTGAAGACTAAGAGTCATCTGGTCTGCCCGTCTGAGATCACACGGTAAGTAATACTCGCATGACTGTCTTTCTCTCCTGACATAGCTTCCTTGTAGCAGAGCCTGTTTACATCAGCATTCCCCAGACTTGCTGTCATTGGTGTGTTAATGATGGCAACTATACTAGCCCCTTCTCTTTGGGTATGTGAGTGTCATCATTTGATTGTCTCTCAGCAATTATCAATTAACTATAAGACTGAGGTTTCAGTGTTGCCACTGTGTAGATTGTGTGTGTTTTTGTGTTGGCTCCAGAAATGGCCCCAGCTCAGATGGATACACTGTGCAGATGGATACACAGCTATGAAACCGTCCAGGACTTCACTGACCAGTGACATACAAAGGAGATTGTCAGGTAAAGCTCACTTTTCAATTTGTCTTGAGATTTAATTGATGATAGCAAGTCATCTGATGTCCCATTTTTGTTGCTTGTGATCAACCTGGCTGGCTATCTGTCTACTCGTTTCAAGCGAAGCTCTCGTTTGAAGATACTTAAGCACTGTTTATTGCCAAGGGATCCTCTCCATGTATCTGTGTATCATGCATCCAACTGTTAATCATCAGAGTATGAGCGCTTAATGAAAGCTATAATGTAATGTGTTGAGAGTGCAAAACATTTCATTGCCAAAGTTATGCCAATATCATTATCGTTAATACGAATACTACTAATTATTATTATTATTATTAATATTATATTATTAGTATTTATATATATAATGCTTTATTTATATAGCACTTTTCTAAAAACACAGTTCACAAAGTGTTTTACAGACAGTGAGAGAAACAAAGCACAGAACAAAGCACAACGTACAAGATTAAAGACAAGAAAATAAAGGCCAGTCTATAAAAGTGTGCCTTGAGAAGTGATTTAAAAGAAGACACTGAGTTAGCTAGCCCAATATCCTCAGGCAGGCCGTTCCACAGTTTAGTGGCTATAATGGCAAATGCCCGATCACCTTTTGTTTTCAGTCTAGACTGAGGAACAGCCAGCAGAGCTCTGCCCAAAGGTCTCAGGCTGCACTGTGGCTCATATGGGGTTAAAAGTTCTGAGATGTAGGCAGGCACCAGACAAGACTTAGACAAGCTTTAAAAGTGATCAGAAGAATCTTAAAATCAATTCTGTAAATGATAGGTATCCAGTGAAGAGAAGCAAGGATCGGGGTAATGTGGTCTCTACATTTGGCACCTGTTAAACCCTGGCAGCTGTGTTCTGTATGAGCTGGTGTGAGAAAGACTTATGACTGAGGCAGGAGTAGAGGGAGTTGCAGTAGTCTAAGCCAGTGGTTCTCAAACTCTTTGGCTTGTGACCCCTTAAAAGGAAGCGATGCGTATCTCGCAACCCCCATCACAGGCTGCATATGCAGAGTAATGAACAGTTCAACCGAAGAATGATTTTCCCTTTTCAGGTCATTTCATTTGATTATCAGAGGAGGCTGAAAACTATTCAGTATTTCACAACAAAAAAGTAAAAAAAAAAATTTAGATTTTTATCATAGTTTTTTTTCCTATCCCATGAATCATTTCTGCAACCCCCCAAAAGTATCTCATGACCGCCTGGGGGGTCCCGAACCCCAGCTTGAGAACCACTGGTCTAAGCAGGAGAAGATAAAGGCATGGTTTAATGTTCTGTAACTTATGTAAAAAGCCTTTACAAAGGCAATATGTACAATGTATACCATCTGTCATCGACTGGATGTTTTTATGTGTGCTGTAAAGTAGTTTAGTATTCCCAGAAGACCGCTCAGTCAGCTCGTCCTTTCCAGACGTTTCTCCACCTCTATACTGTCACTCAGTCTCTCCATGCTTTTTCGCATCTGGTCCAACGCTACCAGGCAGTAGGAACAAGAACATCACACTATGGAGTCCTATTGCTTTCACTGTACAGATTGCTCTGACTGTATAGGGTGGCATTTCCCCTCAGACTATAGGGTTTAGATGGAATGAGTCAGGATACTAAGTATATGGGTCATACAACTTGTTGTGTTTTCCAGACTGGAACAGAGATCCACCCAAATTTGTTGGGGTTCCACGTGGTTTGTTACACATCTGCACTGGTTTACAGATACAGACAATACAACGCCATGGTCAGCTGCCCTGCATTTAATTACATTTAAAAATGTAATCACTCTAATCAAGTGTATTGATCTGAAAATATACCTCAGGTACAGACTGAACCATAATCAAATCTTTATGCAAAAACTGAGGGTGACAACGGAGGGAATGGGAAGGCGGTGTGGAGCGACAGGGGGAATAGATGTTGTGAAGCAATGGGTGACAAGACAGAGGACACACAGCCAGACATATTTATAGACAGTGACAAATTGATACTGAGAGTGTGCAGCAGAAGGCAGAGAGACAGATAGCGAAGGAGAGAGGGCGAGAGAGAGAGAGAGAGAGAGAGAGAGAGAGAGTGGGCAGGGTCTAGGTATGTGAGAACAGCAGCACACTGGGCCAGTGGGACAGAGGGAGAGAAAGAGAGAGGGGGAGAGGAAAAGAAAGGGGAGTGAAAGGAGCAGAAGGAGGGGAGGAAGAGAGTGTGTGTGTGTGTGTTAACGTGTGTGAGCGTGTGTGTGTGTTATCAGACAGAGTCCAAGTGCAAGACAAGGAGGGAGTGAGAGAGAGAGATGCTCGAAGAGGATGAGGAGTAACAGGGCGAGGCAGCAGCGAGAGGCAGTGTGTGTGTGTGTGTGTGAGGAATAGAGTAGTGTGTGAACAGAGGGATGCAGACATGTCTCTGTGAGAGGGAGCAGCACAGCAACGGTAACCATGCTGAGCCCCAAGATAAAACAGGCACGCCGGGGTAAGCACAGTCCCTCCTCCCCTTTCTCTATCCTTCTCTTTTCTCTCTTCCCCTGCTCTCTGTCTCTTTTCTTTCTGCCCTCTCTGCAGTCTGTCTGCCTCTCTCTGACTCGCTCTCGCTCTCTCTGCGGCTCCACAGTGTGTCTGTCCTGCTCTCTTTGTGATAGTGTAACAGTAGACAGTGTTCTTGTTGCCGCTTTTATTGATAATGACATCAAAAAGGTGTTGCAGCGCCATCCCAGTGTAAAATCACTGAGTGTCAATCCATTTCCCAATGATATTTGTTATTGGCAGTGAACTGAGTTTACTTGTGATCGGAAGTGTTGAAGATAGGCTTTATCCGGTGTATCCAATGCCCAATGAGACTTAACAGGCTCTATTACCGGATGATGTAATACCTAGTGTCCCTCCATTATACACTCCTCACTCCTGGATGATTTCATCCTGATGGAGATATTGTGGGTTGTAATGCACAATGGTTGCTGGAAGGGTAATTCTTCCTCTAACAATGGTAAACTTGGCACGTTTAGACATGAAGACATAGAGCTTGGTTTGAGCGCACCTCTATTTGCTCATGGTTTACGGAGGCATTCGTTGTGGATTTGAGGTGGTGTGGTTTTTGAGCAGGTGATGGACTCTACATCGGAGGTGGTGAGAGGAATGCGGGGCTCACTAACTCCTGTAAATCACAACAGCTGGGTGTCAAACATAGTTCCTCTAACACAGGGTAAAGTCCTCGAGTAACCGCAGAAGTCTGGACACCACATACATGCCTCTCACATGACCGTGTCGAGATGAATATGGAAGCTGTAAATCACACGACCGGCTCTTGGCGCTGAGCTTATTATGATGCAAAAAATAAACACATGCTGTTCTCCCCATAGTGGATGGTTGCTGGACTGCTGGAGTGGGCTGTCAGGTGGCTCGGTGGGTTTGTAACAGCGACTTAGAGAAGTGGAGGGAGGCACCGAGGCTGGCGTTGGGAGGGTCCTACGATCCTGAAATGAAACCTGCCTCATCCAAAGAACTGCTAACCCATCTGAAAGAATTGGATTAGTATGGGTTTCAGCGGAGAGTTTTAGAGTCCAGTGGTCTAAATGCCATTTCAGAGGCTTTCCCACCCTGCCAAGAATACGAATGTGGGAGAAACACTGTGTCCTTGTAATTTTTTTAGATTTTTTTTTTGGCATGAAAAAGCTCAAATTTACACAAAATATCGGCTAACTGCAGTTTCAATCCAAAAATATCAGTACCAGTATCAGCCTTCAAAAGCCCATATTGGTTGAACCTGTAGTATGTGTGTGTGTGTGTGTGTGTGTGTGTGTGTGTGTGTGTGTATGCGTGTGATTTTTCTCCTGGTAGTAGTCTTCTTCTCTATCGGCAGTGAAACTAAGCCCATAAAAGACGATGGGGAAGGAAAAGTACCTTGTCCTTCTCCTCATGCACACAGTTGGAGAGCGCAGCAGCCACTTCAGTGTGCTTGCCACGTCTGTGTGCTTGCCATCTCTCATCTGCTATAATGGTATTCTCCTTTGATTAGATTCCCAGCTCTGCTCTACTCTGACCCTTTTATACACCATCACTCAGAGCAAAATACAGACAGCATCAGAGAGCTAGCTCTGTCCTCAGAAGCTGGTATATCAGACCTGAATCCTAAAGCAGGGCGGTAGTGTGAGTCTAATAGCACAGTCAGGATGTATCAGTAAAATTCTGCGCCGACAGATGCACGGTTACCACAGAGGAAAGTGATAACAGGTGTTGTGGTTGAGGCATCTCTCGGTTCTCCCTTGTGCTGAATGATCCTAAACATAAGGACTCTAGGGCAATTGATAATGAAGAGTTTTAGTCAACGAGATGGGATCATTTTGGAGTACGCTGCAAAAAGGAGCAAGTTGCAGCGGCACTGTGAAGAACACTAAAATATTCATGCCATTTTATAATTTCCTCTTGACTTAATTAATCATAGATGAGACCTTATCCAAAAATTAGAGGTTGAGTTTGGCCAAATGTGCTGGTAGTATAACATACCTTAATTACAAATGATTATGAATCAAATATATTATTAAAAGCACTGTTGTCACTGATAGTGAGAATGATCATTAATATGGTTGTGAGAATGAAACTTAAATATCTATCTATCTTAAATATCTAAATATAATACTTAAATATCTAAATAATTTTGAATAATTGAAGCGTTTCGATCCAAAATTAAATATCCACCATTTGAAAAATGTGACACCTATTCTGATAAAATTATTTCTGGTCATTATGATTATTTATAGTTATTACCCATTGTGAACTTACAAAATAATGGCACTTGTGGATGTAATTATCTATGGGGTTTTTTTTATATAAAGCAATGCACATCAGGTAACATTTTATGATTTGTAGCAAAACATTTCTTGAATTATTCCAACAAAGAACTGAGAATCCTCCTTGCACACTAGCATTGGGTCACTGACAGCGGAAAAAAAAAAAGCCAGTTCCTCTCTGAGATTTCCTGCCTGTGTTGAAGATGTGTATGAGACCTGGCCATGTCCGCTGTATTTATAGATCCTGCTCTGCCTGGTTCAGCATACAGTTTTGTTAATGACTGCAGCACGTGTTCTCTTCTCCCTTCCCAGCAATCATGACTCTGCAAATGAAGGACATCCAGCAAGGAGAGAAATAAAATGAGAAGAGCAGACAGAGGGCTGATAAGCGAGAGGGGGGGGGGGGGGGAGGGGGGGGGGGAACAGGAGAGAGAAATAGAAAGAGAGATGGAGCCCAGGCCCCATTCTCTACCCCTGCTGTCCTCAGCAGAAAGCGAGATGCAATTAACAGGAAAAAAGAAGCCATTGATTTCTCTCTCCTCTCTCTCTCTCTCCCTCTCTCTCTCTCTCTCTCTCTCTCTCTCTCTCTCTTACTCCCTAGGGATCGCTCTACTGTCGCTGTGCTTGCTCTATACCATTGGCATACAGATGCTAATACATAATCCATGCTGTTAATCAGTCCGTTATGGGAGATGTGCAACCTGATCCAAAGCACAACTCCTCTATGAGTAGAACAATGCGATGGGAAATATCTCCCCTACTTAATATCTGAAACACATGATAAAAATCTATTGGAATAGATAGATTCATTCATTTCTTCGCTGCTAAATGGAGGCCCATGCCTTGATAGATGGGCTTGGTATTTTAAGAGGAAATCTGGATGCATGGTTGAGGCTGTGGGCTTAGCTCTGCCCAAGGGAGACTTCTATGAATAATGATTTTGGATGCTCTCTGGGTGAATTGGTAGAATCATAGGAAGAGAACAAAGAGGGAAAATCCCAAAATAACATGTACTCTCTCTTTCTGCGATTCTCTCTCTCTTCGTCTCTCACTCTCTCACTCCAATGTTATTAATCTTGCACACTCCCCTGCCATCTCTTTCCTTCTGTGTGTATGGTGTGTGTGTGTGTGTGTGTGTGTGTGTGTGTGTGTGTGTGTGTGTGTCCGTCCCACCAGCCCGGTCCAAGAGCATGGTGCTGGGGGAGCTGTCTCGGGTTTCCAGGCCCTGTTCTCCTCTGGACCAGGAGAGGGCACTGAAGTCTGGCTGGCTGAAGAGACAGCGCAGCATCATGAAGAACTGGCAGCTGCGTTGGTTTGTCCTTCGCACCGAGGCTCTGTATTTCTACAAGGACCAGGATGAAACCAAGGCACAGGTGAAGCTCACACGTTACCCAGGAGAAAGAAAATCAGCTACGATGTTTAATAATACCAAAGCTCATACAAGACATATGCTGCTATAAGACAGGAAAACAGTTTTTTGATGTCACCTGTTGCCCCAGGAAGCTCCACTGGTGTATGTTTGGATTAATTCTGGTTCAGAGCCTGACGTATATTCATGCTTCATGAATTGATCTGATTGTGCCTTAGGGCCAGTCGATCCACTGTGTGCTCTCCAACTCTGAAAATAGCTTATTGATTCTTTTAACTCAGATGACGAAATAACTTCTGTCCATGTAGCCCTCTAGTCAAATAAAGCACTAGTCTGAACTACATGACCATGATCTTTAAAGGCCAACATTTACTGTGACATGGTCTAACCTTTATATTTTTGCTGTCAAACTCTAGCTGGAAATTTCCAGAGTACATGGGATATTGAATAAAAAATAAGAAATCTTTTTTTTTAAAGAAAAAAAAAAATGTCTTCCATTAAGGCATCTCCACACTGTCCATTAAAGCTCTAGTGTGTTGTTATTGCCCTGCCAAACTGTCTGCCTGTCTGATAATGTGGTAACTAGCTGCCCTCTGGTCCTGCTGTATTCTCTGTCAGAGCACTTAGCAGATGACCTTTGACCCTCTCTATTGCTGGAGGGATCAGAAATGTAAGTAGATAAGGAAGTGGCAGAGGGATAAATAGATGGAGAGATGTTTCCCTGAGTCATCCGTCCCTCCATCATCATTACTTCCCTCTGTTGGACGGACGCCCAGAGCCCAGCGTACTCAGAGTCTATAATGTTCAACATGCACTACACATCCCATCCCAGAGCCACTAATTGATTTCTTGTTTGGCCCTTGAACACTGTACATTGGTACCAGTGTTTTCCTCCTCCTGCCCGCCTGTCTGTCTGTCTGTCTGTCTGTCCGTCTGTCTCACCCCTTCCTCCCCTTCTCTCCCCCAGGGTTGTATTCCTCTCCAAGGCAGCCAGGTCAATGAGCTGCCTGCCAATCAGGATGAGCCTGGTCGCCACCTTTTTGAGATTGTTCCAGGTGAGTTGGCATGATGACAGTTAAAGGTTTCACCTGGCGGGTGATGGTCTGCCTCTGTTGTTTAAGTAAGTAAGCCTTGTTCAAGCCAAGCTGGTTCATCTCTTTAATGCTGAGTGCCAAGCAGAGTTTTTGCAGCGGTTTTTCACTAAACCCTAAAGCATGGTAAAGTCTCCCCATCTAATATCATTTGCCACCACCTTCTAGACCCTCTTACATTGCCTAAATGTCTGTGGTCAGCTGGAGTAATTACTGATGACTGACAAGGTCAATATGATAAATTAATATATGTAGGTCACCAAACCACCTGAATGCTCCCCTGATGTGGTTATATTTATATATGGCTTCCAAATACATTTCTGGTGATTTTTGCTTGGTCTTTGCTCTCCATTGTAATGATAAAAACTCTAAGATCAAAGTCTAAGGTATGGCAAGTGCCACACTTGACTCCCATGGGTTTTTGGTATGATTCGGCAGGTGATGAAACCCCAAACCCTCCAATATCAGGGCTGACACTGTAACCACTAGGCCACTGATCTGATAAAGGGTTTGCTGTGAGAGACCTAAAGTGTCTCTGTGTGTGCTTGAAGTGGTAATCATACCGTACATAGAGCTAAACAGACTGTCTATGCAAACCTTGTTGACCTAGGATCAGTGCAATAAATGGAAAAATAATAGTGAATCAGTAGCTTTGGGACTCACAGGCCGTAACACATGCATAAAATGTAAAGCACAGCAGAAAGGATGTGATTGCCACGGCCATGTGTCTGAGAGTTCAACAATGGCTTTATTCATTGCTGCTCTTGACAGCGTGGGGTTGGCATGATTACGGTCAGAGCAGTGTACAGTATGCACATAGACTTGAGGGCCAGCTTGGAAGAAAACAAGAAAGAGAGGAAGGAAGAAAAGACAGAAAGACAGAAAGACAGAGAGAGAGAAAGAAAGAAAGAAAGAAAGAAAGAAAGAAAGAAAGAAAGAAAGAAAGAAAGAAAGAAATATACTTTTGGATGTTGTTTCTCAGACAGACATTAAGTAGTTGGACGATGGATGTGGGAGAGTGTGCATAGCCAGTGGCGGTCATGGTAATGCCTCTCTTTGGTTCTGCATCGTGGAATGGCGTCTTGTGTCACCTTGGCACAGATTCACCTGCAAGCAGCCGTTCCTCTGAAAGGCTTGTGGATAGCTGGCACGGCTCAGCTGTAGCCCCTGTTTTCTCACCTGCCATAGAGCCGACATGGGCCACAGCTGCTGCAAGTTCACCAACGCCCCGACGGTTTATCCTGAGGGTGGGGTCTCTATTAATGGTGGCAGTAAGTACAGTGCATCTTTTTCAGCTTGAATTATTGAAGAGGAGGAAATATTGTAGATATATTTTAGCACTCCTTGTGCTCAGGTACCTTTGAAGGCAGATTGTACTGTGGAATAGTTTGTCAGCGGTGTGGATTATTGCACATCTCTCCCTCTCCCTTTCTGTGATTGTTTTGTGTGGTTAAGTTGCATGTCAAAGTGTATGTCCATACCAGAGACCATGCAAATACACACATACAAACACATAAAGATGCAAAAATCATTCTATCAGTTGCATTTTTGTTGAACAGTTTTCTGTTACCTGGTGGGAGTCATCTTTTTGTCACTGTTGCCAGGATTGACAGGGTCTTGGTGTATAATTTCACAGTCACAGTAGCTAAAGTGAATGGCTGCTCAGAATGGAATGTGCCACTGATAGAGACAGTTCATGGATAAACATACTGTATAACAAGCCTCCGTCTCGTAGAAACACTGCGCACAGAAACAAACTTATTGATTGCACTGTGTGTGACAATGTAGGTATGCTGCTTGTCTCTCTGTCCCCCTGCTACCATCTCCACTTTGGGGAATCTATTGTATGTGGCAATAAAAAAGTAGTGCATGATGCTCCTCACACACACACATGCACATACAGCATGGGGGAAATGCTGCCTAAAACACACATATCCAGTGGTTAAAAATCACATGACTGTCAATAAATTTAACAGCCATGTGATCATTTGGTGTTCATGGGTAGGACTGCATTGTAGAAAATGGAGCACACTGCATCATCAGCAGGTCTGCACAGCTCTACCTGTAAAAATAACGCAGAGACTGCTATCCCTGTTGCAGACTGGGCGTGTGGGTGTGTTGCCTGTGTGTGTGTGTGTGTGTGTGTGTGTGTGTGTGTGTGTGTGTGTGTGTGTGTGTATGTGTGTGTTTAAAGTGTGAAGTGTTATCCAGTGTCACCTTGGAGAGAGAGTTAGTCTGTTAGAAATAACAGAGTGAGAAGAGAGAGAGGGGAAAAGGCTCTGGATGGGAATGGAAAAGAGGCTGAGTGAGAGGCATGGTGCAGTTGCTGGTGTCCACAGGGAACACCGGTCTTTCTGGGTCATTTCTCACACACACAGTAACACACTATGCACCACAGCGCAGGGCTTGGTAATGAATGCAGGTACTCTTACATACATAGCAAAGCGTATGCAACCGTTAGCAAATCTACTTACATCATCTAGTGTTTTTTGGATTGCTTTTGAAATATGGAACATTTCAGGAATAGCAGCTTTGATGCTTTTAACTCCATCTGAAAATGAGTTGTACTTGCGCCTCTTCAAAAGCAAGTGATACAAAGTCTCATGAAGGGAGTGAATTTTACATAGTGTCTTCAAAGCTAGACTGAAATGTCAAAACGGGTGGTATCAAGCTGTGTGCACCCAGAGGGAGAGACGGAGCTGACTGGCTGTCTCTTTGTACCTTACAGGGGTCCTGGAGCTAATAAGGTTATCAAAAATGTAATCAGCGCAATAATTAGCAAAAGTGGTATTAACTCTATGTATGATTCCACATATTTGCTGCACAGTGGTTTTGAGTTGTATTACTTATTTCTACTGACATTTTATCCCACTGATCCACATCAAGTATTGTGATGTGGTTGTGTTTTCAGGGGGAGGTGGAGAAAAAGATCGAACAGGTATCAGCCACGAGTCTTTTCTGCTAATGGCCAACTCTCAGAGTGACATGGAGGAATGGGTCAGAGCCATACGCAGAGCTATATGGGCCCCACTCGGAGGAGGTATGATGTACTTAAACACACACACACACACAAACAAAAATGCATGTCTTTAAGTACACACACGTCATACACACAGTAATCTGTTTTAAGGTGTTGTGTGTTGTGTGGCTACAGGTGTCTTTGGGCAGCACCTGGAGGAGACTATGCTGTGTGAGGGCCAATGTGGCCCCCAGCGACTAGTCCCAGTGCTGGTGGAACAGTGCGTGTGTTTCATACGTGAGCGAGGGCTTGAGGAGGAGGGGCTCTTCAGGGCCCCTGGACAGACCAATCATGTTCGAGAGCTGCAGGATGCGTTTGACCGTGGTGAGAAGCCAGTGTTTGACAGGTGAGGGAATGATACAGCATGTCATATAATACTCTATATTCCCCACTGGGTTGTATTCTGTAACGCTCTCTCTCCCTCTTATGCTGTTGTCCTTCTCTTACAGTACCACAGATGTCCACACAGTGGCGTCACTGCTAAAGCTTTACATACGGGAGCTGCCTGAGCCTGTAATCCCCTTCTCCAAATACACACAATTCCTTTCTTGCGCTCAGCTGCTTATCAAGGATAAGGAAATAGTAAGTATGTTTCTCCCACTATAGCCACCATCACTTTATTGGGTGTTTTTCCAAATTATCACCTTTCCAATTAAAACATATGTCTCTTTCTTTTTCAAGGGCATCATAGAGCTTGGCAAGCAGGTGAAAGCTCTTCCTCAGGTCAACTACAACCTCCTTAAATACATCTGCAAGTAAGTAAGCACTGTCTTTGTTGCTCCTATCAGCTTTATGCTCACTAATGTGAGTAACAGTTTTACTGTTATTTCCCATTTAATGTTTGACAAATGAGGATTTACCGCCTGTCATAACAGAGAAATAAATAACTTTCCTTACACCTACGTCCCTGCTGTCATCAGGGGAAGTGGCATCACATTGATTGAGTCTGTCTGTATGAGTCTATTGCGTCTCTTCTGCCGCCTGCATCTCTATTAATATCATCAGCCAGTCCACCCACACAATGACAGAATCATGACTCAGTGCCCTTTGTCATGAGAGTTTGATTTATACTGAGTGAAAAAGATTTAAGGGCTTTTCATCCTTTTAATAAGTGTTACTCTCTGTTTGGTTTCTGTCTGGTCAGGTTTCTGGATGAAGTTCAGTCCCACTCCAGTGAGAATAAGATGAGTGTTCAGAACCTGGCCACTGTGTTTGGACCCAATATCCTTCGGCCCAGAGTGGAGGATCCAGTCACCATGATGGAGGGTAGAGAATCACGCCAAATTACAAACATTAATCTATTGCAAAATCAGTAGTTAATTTGCTTTTACGGAGCGATAGGAGTGAAGACTTCCATTCAACAACTCATGCAATATGAACACTGATGTTTCAAGCAAATTTATAATATTTTTGTGTATATGTGTCCTTCCTTGTCCTGGTAAACAGGAAGCTCCCAGGTGCAGCACCTAATGACCTTGCTGATCAGTGAACACTCCCGCCTCTACCAGCGGGAGGAGCCCGAAACAGAGACCAAGACTCCCACACAACCACAGCAGAGCCCTGCCCAACGGTGCAAGGTGGAATGGGTCGCAGAAGAAGACGCTGACCCCCAACCCAGTCCCTCCTCAGGCTCCGGCTCCAAACCCCCCAAAGAGGACCTGCAATCCTCCAGCCCATCTGTAGAGACTAAGCACTCTGAACCAAGTCCCCTTACTGCCCCAGAGAAGGGTGAAGATAATCAGATTGAAGGGAAGGGGAAAGGCAAGACAGAGGGGAAAGTGGATGGGAAAATAGATAGTAAAATTGAGGGGAAAGCTGGGACTGGAGTAGCCCTTAGCCCCAGTAAACAGTCCAAAGCCCTGCCCTCCTGGAGGTGCTCCTTCAAGGGCGGGGCAGGGCCTGGGGGGCCGAGGGGAAAAATGGGGGGATCTGCAGGGGATGTGTCAGCAGCTGGTGGGAGCAACTGGCTGATGAACGGCCTGTCGTCTCTGCGAGCTCACAGGCGCACTGCCTCCTCTGGAGAAAGACTGAAAGACTCTACTCTGTCTCTAAAGGAGTCCACCCTCTCCCTTAAGGAGACACTTAAAGACTCCCAGAGAGACTCTGCTGAAGACACTCACTCTCCAACAAGCGCAACCCTCTCTCACAGAGCTCTCCTCCAATCCCACAGACTGTCTGCCTATGACAATGTTACAGTTGCTCCCTCCAGCCTGAGCTTGCCTGCTGACACCTCCTCCCTCTGGACCTCCTTTGAGATCTCATTGGCTGAGCCAGAGGGAAGTGATCAGGGGTCAGGATTAGGGAAGGGTCAAGAGAGACCCGCAGAGGCAAAGGACAGTACCAACGCTCTGGATCACAGTGTGAGCAGCATCGGTGCTGGCAGCGAGGCTGAACCTGGGGATGATACCACGGACCAGGGGTCAGGAAGAAATGAGGGTCTCACCAACCTGGTACGTGAGCTCAAGCAGGAACTGAAGATGCAGAGGACGAACTATGAAACCTGCATCCGCAAGTAAGAATGAATCACTTGTCATAGCTCATCTATTAATTTAACTAATTTAAATCAGTGTGAGCTGTTATTAATTCATGCAGATACTTACCTCTCCTCCCTCTCTTCTTTGAGGTTGGAGGAGTCCTGTTCTAAATACCAGTCCCAGGTCTGCCGCCTTGAGGAGGAGCTGGACCAGGAGAAGAAGAGGTTCCACATGCTGGAGATCCGACTCAGGAACTCGGAGAGGGCTCATCAAGATGCAGAGAACCGGAACATTCTCCTCCAGAAGGAGATGGAGGAGTTCTTCAAAACCCTGGGAGATCTAACCACAGGAACAGCACGGACCAACTAGACCAGACCAACCTGCCTTCATCTGGTCCATCAGAGGAGACTGGGGAACTCGACTACTGGGAGAAGGACCAGCCAGCCCCAAAGCTTTGAAGACCAAATACCTCTAGTGCAGTACTACTTGCTGTTGTGTCCCCTCTAGCATGGCCGCCTAGTGCCTACACTAACCAGTGCCGGTGCCAAACTAGAACTCCTCCGGACCAAGCAGCTCTAACTTTCACACATTTTACCATTCCATAAAATCCCTTAATATTATACATAATAAATCATGTAGCTGATAATTTTTTTGAATGTTTCCTTATATAAGAGACCAGGAAAAGCCTTATTTATGATAAATATGAGGTACAGTCTTCCCATACTTTACTCGGTAAAATCCCTGTTCATTTTCCCTTTTTCACTCATACTCTTGCAAGAAATGTCAACTTGAAAATAAAAAGAACAACACCATGAGACATTAAAATTCAACTCTTTTATTTGCCGGAGTTGAAGGTAGACAGTTTCTGTTTCCTATAATTGGTCTGTTAGTGAGGCAATTTCAGATCCAAAGGCTAAAATTCACACAACTGGCCTTACCAAAGTACACCACAACAGGTTAACTCTTCACTGTCAGTGTTTGGCCAAACCATCAGAAGACTAGAGCATCATCCCAATAGTGCTGAATGGCTTGCTCTCCTTTTCTCTAACTGCACCTACACTAAAGCAGATTTGCTCAAAGAAAACTCATGCATTGTTGACTATCCTATCTTTTCTATTTTGAGGAGATGGAGGAGAGAAAACCACTAGGAGAGGAAGCCACAGCAGCCTGTTCAGATGCAGCCCAGGAAGGGTCATGCGTCACAATCCCCAAAATGCATTCTGGGAGCTGATGCTAGGGGTTACTGCCTGGCTGTAGTCAGGGAGAGTGCCCAGCCATGATAAGGGCAATGGGATAGGTTGGGAATTTGAGCCATCAAATACATCCAAAGGTAATCATGGCAGGTAGCAAACAGTTTTCTGACTCTCAGAAAACTTACATACATCTACAGTAAAATGTACAGATCAATCACTGACTACCTATACTATTCTATGAATTATATTGCACAGAAAACAAAGAAACAAAAAACAAAATGCATATAAATAGTACTTTTGAATGAAATGTACATTACATACAATAGCCGCCTCCTAGCTTGAAATAAATAAATAAATAAATACACAAATACAGAAAAACTAAATCTTTTTTTCGCAGTTCTTTCGAATGATGTGTGCCATGATATACATATCTCCAGGAACATGTGTGTGTGTGTGTGTGTTTGAGTGTGTGCGTGTGCATGTGTGAGGTAGAACTAAGAAAGACGCACCACAGAGAGGAGCATCTGCCACAGAGAGGACTTAAAATCACTGAACTGAGTAAGGGCACTTAAATCAAATCAAATATAATCAGACAGCTGCAAATAAAAAGGTCTGATAGAACCTGCTAAAAGGGTAAAGTGACTAATTTAGAAATAGTCTCCAGTAACAGTCCATTCCCCAAGTACAGCACTTATTCTAGTCAGTGGAGTGGCCTACATTAGCTTGTTACAATGCTTACAGTAACCATTGGCTCCTTACTGTGCCGCTATTCTCTTATCTTACATTCACCCTGTTCTTCCTCATCCAACAGACCATCACCTACGAGTTGCAGCTAAATAAATAAACAAGTCAAAATACAGTCAGGCTTACAGTGTATGCCATAGTAAAAAATAGAAATTAGGTGTCAGGGAACAGTTGAGTGAGGATAAAATATTCAGATTCTCAAGATTCACATAATCAGAGGTGACATAATACTAAGAAATAAGTTAACTTGGATACACTGGAGGATACTTTCTACAAGAAAGAAGGGAAAAATGTGAAAATAAAATCATCCATTTGCATTAATAGCCTAGTTAGCCTATGAGCTAAAGAGAGATTTAATAGATTCATTCAAATGTCCCAAAGTCAATACAAAAATGCTAAATGAACAATTCAAAAATATATTAAACATAATTAATCTTGTAGTGCTAACAGTATGGTAATCCACTTTAGCAGTAAAAACAGCGAGGTGTAAAGTACACTCAAATCCCTCCCTTTCGTAACATACATCACAGATTCACATCAAAACATACTCTGATTCTTCGCAGCAAAAATAATAATACAATTTCAAACCACAATCATTTACAGCAGTATGGGGGGCGGGGCAAGGAAATAAAAACAAACTGTACATAAAAAGCGTAGCTCTACAAACTAACATGAGAAGTTCCATTGACCTAAACCCTATCCCATGACACTTACTGCAGTTGTAGGTGCAAAGGTGAGGATAGGGTTGGTTGTTTTAGCGTTTGTTTGTATATCTGTGTGCGTGTGTGTACTGTGTGTGTGTGTGTGTGTGTGTGTTATCTGCAGCAGCCCAGAGCGCCCAGGGAGGTGTGGCTGTCCAGGCTGCTCTCTGTGTCAGAGGTCATGGTGGGGTCACTGCTCGGGTCGCTGGGCTCAGTGGACATGGACGAGACGTCGTTGGCCGAGGAGGAGGAAGATGCGGGCTGAGGCGACCTGTCGATCACTGCTGCACCTGTGCTGCGAGAAACACACGGGATCACTGATACACCTGCACCACCAAAGATGTACCGTGACAGCACACACACACACTGCTTACATTTTGGTGGATTTGTTAAGTTTTTGCATGGGTGGCTCCAGTGGGAATGGGGGCAGTACTATGCTCAACTCACTTTAAATTCACATTTTATAAAGCTTTACTGAACTTAAAGCTGCAGTAGGTAACTTTTATGGATTCAAGTAATTCAGTAGTAAAGCGCACACCCATAAAAAGGTGCAAACCATCGGTCCAAAGTCAGAGTAAATAAATATATGAAGGTTGCACATTTCTCTCCATACAAAATATTTATTTTACACCACCAACATGTTTTGGCAGTATGCCTTCTTAAGGGTATCATGTCACTTTTATGGATTCATATTTATTTAGAAGTATAAATTGCCACATTTGGTGTCCAAGGACGAGCAGGATAATATGTCAGAATCTCAGAAACAGCGGTAGCTCCATTCCTCTGCTATTCTCAATGAAATTCTCAGTGAAATGTGTGGAAACCCATCCGACCAATGAGGAGAAGTCCTGTCAATCACTAAGAGGAGTGGGAGGCATGCCATTGTTGGATTGAATTTCTGGAGATTTGATCTATTTCCTCCCAAACTTACCTACAGCTTAATATAAAATAAAAACCTAAAATTGTATTGATCACATATCACACATCAAGCCTCTGTCATGAAGTATCCGTTGTGTGCCTTTAACCTAAAAAAGAAAATGCCTTACTGTGTTTTATATCTCCCACCTGTTATTCACCATGATTCATCCCCTTCCAACTCTCATTATCTCCCAGAGTTCCAGTGATTACTCACCTAAAGGAGGTGGCTGCCCTCTGATCACTCCATTTTTCGTCCACTCATCCCATTCACACACTTCCTTATAGATCAGATCTACAAATGCACAAAGAGAAGGGGGTAAGGGGGACAGGAGAGGGAGAGAAATGGTGGAAGAGGAGCAAGGGAGGAGAAAAGATGTCAAGGCAAATAGTAAAGATATCTTGTCCTGTATAGTCAAAGTGCATCACATACTGTACAGTCCAGACATCATCATGTTTCTAATTTGAGCATGCAGTTCTGGCGTGGCCGTCTGAATATGAGTGAGGGGTCGTTATCACCTGGCAGGGGTTAGGATGAGCTCATCCTGCTGCAGAACAACTGAAAGTGATATTTACACACAATCTGACGTCCTGCCCTGCTCCACAGCGTCAGGTTCCCTACAGTGGCAAAACACTTACTGAGAGGCTTTAATAGAGGGCTTTCAGGTGATGTAATGCACTCTCTGACGAACACAGTGGAGGTCCAAAGCTCTTGCGCAACAGCGACTGTAAACAGCTGATTGCATTTCTAATGTATGACTTGGCTGTCTCAACAGAATTCAACGAACATAGTTCATTTCTGTGCTGTTCTTGACTGGGAACTGACCGTTTTGCCACTGATAAATCTGACAATGTCAGCTAACAAATCTTAGTATCTGGTCAGCTAATCATTGTCTTATTGTAAACACATCTGCTTTGCACACAAGATAAAATATCTAGTATAGTGGCTAGCGTTAATAGTGGCTAGTATTTGCATGTTAACATTAACATTGGGTGCTTAGCTAAATTAGCCTGCTGGTTAGTTAGTAAAAAAATAACTGTTAGGTAAGTGGAGCTGACTTCTCAAGCTACAGCAGAGTCGAGGCTAGGGCTACAGACAGTGTGTCACAGTAACCTAAATTTGGAAACAAAAGTAACTATTCACTTTACTTATAACGTTTCTTGGACCGACACCCACACCACAGCAATCTTTTTACAGTATCTCTCTTTTTCATGTCCGGTTGTTATATATTTAGCCATTAATGCACACATCCAATTCTCCAGTGGACCTCCATGATAGCACCAGGCTTGGTTGCTGGGAGACCATTGACGCAACTGTAAAGCCTCTATAAGGCAGTAAGGCGCAGCACTGTGGTTTGTTCCTGTACCACTGCTGCTGTCGGAGCCACGGGGGAATATAACACACTGAAACCGACAGTGAAAAGTGAAGTGTTGAGCGATGCGTGAAGTGTTCTGGTATGTTGCCTAACCTTTCCACTCGTCCACGGTATGCTCCCTCTCATCCAGCTGTTTGTCTGTGATCTTTGGAGGAGGCTGAGGAAGAGAAAACGGCACAAATGGCACATTGGCGGTGAACGAGCGGTGACAACTTTCCACTCCAAGTGATGTAATTAAAGTCTCATGTGACCCTTTTAAAGATCGTGTGGTCGTATCTGTGATCCACTTACCGCCTCCACTTCAGCTGGGTCGTACCAAACATTAATGTAGGGGTGTTGCAGGGCCTCGTCTACAGAGATGCGCTTGGAGGCATCAATCACTAGCATCTTGGATAAGAGATCCCTCGCTTGGCTCGCTGGGGGGAGAGACAACAGTCAGATAAGGTGCTGTGCTATTAATCACCACTCTACGAATTTGGTTTGACGAATGAGCTCTTTGTGGTTTAAGTCACTTCAGTCAATGTAAAACAATATTAATATCTCTATCAACAATAAAGCCACAGGAGCAGAAGATAGGGAGAAACCTATATACCTCTACCTTTCAGCTTGTTGTGTTCAGAGTCAGCGGGGAAGAGCACGTCGGGGAAGAGCTTCTCAAAGGTGTATCCAGCATAGCGCGGCCGGTTTTCTACATACGTTCTTACTGACTGGTTCAGCTTCATTAGGAACTCCTGGGATGGAGTACCAAGCTGCTCAATCACCTTGTTCCACTGGTCAATGTCTGAAGTAGAAATGTCAAGGAAATAGGCCACAGACACTACAGTACTCCCACACACACACACACACACACACACACACACAACACACCATGAGGCAGCATGACATTCATCTCCCACTGAGACGCACACAGCCCTTCTTACACTATGGCAGACACACACACACACACAGAGAAGTGCACATACACAACACCTAGATTACATGACCTATACTGATGCAGCTACTCACTCCTCTACTATGCAGCTAATGCATAACTACATTCTCTCTCAAGAACTACAGCACTCTGAATTCTACAGCTATGTATGCAGTGAGCTGTCTGATTTTCTGTCAAGTTCTCTAAACAGGTGGGAACAGCAGAGAAAAAGGCGGAGGGCATGTAGGTTGGGTGGGAAATTTGGAAACGGATAGCAGGGTGACACAAGGAAACTCTAGGAACAGATCAAATGGGAACTAAAACAGGGCGGCGATGGATCCCTTCACGCAGAATGAAGTGATGACACAGTGATCAATGGCGGGGAAGGATACGATCAGTGCCGGGGAACAACACGCTACCCCGGATCATCTCGGCCACTATGCAGCCCACTGACCATACATCCACTGGAGGCGGAGGGTGAGATGACAGGGAGGTTAGCATGCAAACACAATGGTGAGGAAAAGAGAAAACAAAAACAAAAAACAAAAGAAAGTGAGCAGAACACAAGGAGAATGGTGGTGCGATGCGTGAAGCTGAAAAGGGAGAGCATGCAACATCAGCCAGTGTCCAGCAGACATATGAGAAGGAGAAATGCTCCTGCTGTGTTGAGGAAATGAAGAGGGGAAATGAAAGTTTCACAGCCCATGACCGTCCGAAAGCTGCATCTCAAATAAGGAATATTATACTGGCCTGTTTTGGTTATTAACAGTTCCCCGAAGCTTGGCACAGAATACTGTATTCGTGCCAAGAATTGATCGCTATACAGAGGAAAGATCTCACAGTCTGCACAGTGCCAGGCACAAGTACTTTTGAACGAACACAGTGTTTCCAAAGAATGTTACCAATAACAAAGTGTGAAGAAGCATTTGAAAGACGCAAGGATACAGTCCCTTCCGGGAAAGAGGATTTTATGGCGGACCATTTCTGCCAGTATGCAGCCCACAGACCATATGTCCACTAGCAAAGTGGAACACAGTAAACAGGAGGAATGCACAACAACAGGTTAGTTAGGAGGTTAGTTAGGAGGAGGCTATTGTTTTTATAACAACAAAATCCCATTATACACAGAGGCACCATGCTTTGCGTAAGCGTGCACTGCATTAATAGCAAGATTTATCTTCAGTTCCCTGTCTGTGGATAGACATGGATGTGAGACAGGGTTTAAAAAAGGTAAATAGTGTAGTGTAACTGCAATGAGTTTGTATAGTAATTTGAAAATCAACATTGTTTGACTGTAGGGATGGGTGATATTGACAAAATCAAATATTAGAATATTTTAGACCGTATACCTCGATATCGATAATGTGACGATATTTTCGGGGAATGAGTATTTGTGCTTTCATAAGATACTGTATTTACACACAAGAATATTTTTAAAATTAGTAATGATCATTAGTAATGTGTAATAAATAATAAGTAATGTGGATATGATGAGCAGTTAAAGCCAATCATTGTTCATTTTACTCAGCCAGAACAGGCCAATAAGTTCAGAAAATTGTATCACTTTACTGTAACACAGCCTTTAAGATCAGGAAGAAGTAACATTAAAGTTATTTCACAATATCACAATAACCAAAATCCCAAACGATATCTAGCCTCATGTCACAATATCGATATTATATGATATATCACCCAGGCCTATTTGACTGTAGATGAGCAAATTGAACGTGTGACAGACAGACAGACAGACAGACAGACAGACAGGTACTGACCATTGGCCTGGTAGCCCATGCCCAGGATAACCTCTGGTGCTCTGTAGTAGCGCGTCACCACATACGGTGTCATCAGGAGTCCTGTGGCGGCGGTCCGAGCCAGGCCAAAGTCCAGAATCTTCAGTGTACAATCTGACTTCACAACAATGTTACTGGGCTTGAGGTCCTACAGAGGAAAACATATCAAGAATGTAATTTTTATAGATCTTTATGTTGTCAAATAGAAGCAAAAACAGTGACAATACACACCTAATACTCCATGTTTTACATTCAGCATTGTGAAACCCCCCAATTAAAGAAACTGTGTGTGAGAAGTGAGTTTGATGATGTCTTTAAAGCTTTGCTGTGTGAGGACCCATGGGAGAGCGCTGAGGAGAGACTGCTAATGTTCTGTGTTATCTCTAATGACTTAAAGTGAGACAGCAGGTATGAAGGAGTTAAACACCATTAAACACCATTCTGAGACAAAATAAACACCACATTAACCGGTAGTGACCAGCTGTCCTGTTTATTTAAGGACAGTCCCTTATATCATCTCCATTTCAGGGGGTCCAAATTATAGAGGAAAAAAACACACTTTTCTCTGTATACCGGTCATCCAGATTTTCCATTGGATTTTCTGAGTGCAGGAAGGCCTACTGGGCTATTTATAAATGTTTTGTTATCACAATATTGTCTGCATCACACCCACAATGATATAATATACACGCACACTGTGCTGCATTATCAATCCCGACAAAAATCCAGCTGATTGTCTGTAAATTACTGCTCCTGCTGTGGTTATTTTTCAAAGAAGACTGCTTGCTTTTTTCCATTTCACATTTCTCTACAATACAAATTGCTTGTGGTAGCGTTACGCTAGCTAGTAGAAAAGTCATTTCAAGTTCCCTGGTTTCCAGGTAAGGTAAGTAGTGCCATTTTATACCATTGGATTGTTTGATTTTGGTTTTGCAATTTTTTTGGACTTCTTCGTTCTAACTGGGCTTAATCCCTTGTTGAGGATGTAATATTTCCAAAGTAGGCCTTGCTGTGTATGTTATGTTAGCAGTAAGTTTTATTTTTCATTGTTATATTTTCATTTGCCAGGACATACTAACTGGCGCTAATCTAGTTTTCATTTGTTATGAGCAAAAATGTAAACTGAGATGCATGATTTCATCTCCCACCTGTTTGTTTATTCACTGATGATGCATTTCAATTCTTGCTGGATGTGAATACTTTATTGATCCCCATGGGAACATTCGATATTCCCCTGCCCTCTTCTACAGGGAGGTGAGAGGTCAGAGTCGGCTACAGAACAGCCTATGGAGCTGGTAGGGATTCAGTGTCTTGCTTGTGGACGCTTCAGGGTGCACGCTTGCCAAAAAAAAAAAAGGGCCTTGAACTCGGGTCCTACAGTTAAAAGGCGGTCTCCAAACTCACTGCACTGCCCGGCTGCACTAATATTATATATTACCAAATGCCAACTGAGCACAGGCCAGTGAACTGTCTGTCCTTACATTCTAGTGTCAAGTACCAAAGCAGGTTTACCAGTTCCTCTTGTGGACCCTGGCCAGCTGATGCCTACCCTGTGAATGATGCCGGCAGCGTGGAGGTGTTTGATGCCACACAACATCTGATAGAGCAGGTAGGACAGCCTCTCATGGTCCAGCTCCATCTGAATGACCTGGCACAGGTTGGCATCCATCAGCTCCATCACCAAGTATCTGACAGAGCACAGTTTGCACAAACAGTTGAGAAGCATGCAAGCACACACACAGGGAGGGAGTAATTCATGTAGATACAGTATATACTGTACATGTTCCCTCAAACACAAACACAGTCAAGTACTCACACACACAAATACATCCACACTTCACATCCAGTTACTTACACATCTTGGAATTCTTCTAATGATTTTTGTGGTGTAAATACATTTAATAGGCCAATGATCTGTGGATGTAGAATGACACGAATCAGAATGATGTGATCACGTCATTAACATTTTATCTTAAAGAAAAATTTAAGTTATATGCATAAAAAATATGATTCACATTTTCGCAAACCTAAAATACCATATCTTCCAGAGGTGAAATGTAATAAGAACAAGAATTAAGTGAAAAGATTTGCCAACTTACATTTTTGTGATTGACACATTTCATAAGGACTAGTTCTCTGTACGCCCTCTTGGCGTGGGTCTGATTCTGAAACGGCCGACTCAGCTTCTTGATGGCAACATTTCTTTCAAGGTTTTGGTCATACGCAGAGCTGAGGAACAAAGTCATGAATAATTGAAAATTATGGGCCCAACTGTAGCAGAATAAGTGGTAGAGACAAGATATGCAAGTTTGAGGTGGGGTTTTTAATAACATAACCTCGAAACATATAAAAACGATAGGACAGCGCTTGTGTCACTGACGGAAAATCAGTTGTAAACATATTTATAATTGAATTTAATTTTAATTTATGGATTTTAATGTTAAATAAGGCAATAAGAATGAATGAAAGGAGGTACCAAGTGAGATATTCTTTCATTTGCATGAATACTCTGGTGATGTATGGAACACAATGTCCCATATTTCACCATGTAGATGAAGACTGAATATGGATGAGGTTGAAACACTCACCAGACGATTCCCTGAGCTCCTGAGCCGATGGGTCTCAGATTCTGGTAGCGCTTCAGGACTGTGAATGTAGAATCCCCAACGTCTAGGCTGTAGAACTCTCTTTCTCTCTTGTTTTTGTTCATGGTGAAATCTTCGATTACTGCTTTCTGCGCATCCAAAAATGTCCTCTGTGTACACAAAGATGGACACACATTTAGCGGCGGCACTGCACCGACGCTACCACAGTAGCTGTTGAGCAGAAAGTCAAATGCCAGCCTTGCTCCCGAGAAAGCAGATTAGGAGTAAAGGAGTAAAGACACTGCTGAATTTCACACTTCAGGCGAGAGCTGCAGCTCCTTATCTCAGCGACTCAGCAAACAGACCGGGATGGAAGATTTGATATCATCAGCAGTGGTGGCAGAACAGCAGGCCACGGGGAGGGGGGTCTACTCCATCATATGAAACATGACTCTCAGAATGTCTCTCTCACACTGGAAACCAAGCCTGGTGATGATTCCTGCCTGAACGCTTGTGAGTTTGGACCCCAGCCCAGGACTCCAGTCCAGTTCTGCAAGCAGGTCTTCCACAGGCACATGTTAACTGGGTCAAGTTACACCAGGGGGCTGAGTGCCCGGACAAGACATAACGCAGAGATGCTCATTTGATTGCATGATGTTCCCGAACATTTTCCATATCATGTAAAAACTAAAACCACCTAAAATCTAAAAAAACTAGAAAAATGTAAGGCAGGCTTGTCTTGCTTCCTTACTTTCAAGCAGCCAACGCTTATATAAGCAACGTAATCTCCCTCCCCATTCTTCCACTCTCTCTCAACACACAGTCCATATGAGGAACCTAATTGGCAGAATAAAATGAGTCAGCTCTCCTTCTGTTGCTCCAACGTCACAAAGACGTACATAACATCCACCCCCCTCACAACATCAAAATAGACACGCTGCTTCTTTTTATAAATCAGACAGGAAGACAATTACTTCATCTGAGTTATGATGGCTTTAATGATAATGCAATTACTGTACAGTAGTGTCAGTGGTAGGCAATCTGTTGCATCTGTAATGTCATTGTTTTCTGTAATCATGACTGTTGATCTGAATGATGAGGGCAGGTCAGTGCAGTGAGGACAGCAGGCTGGGTGCTTTATAACTTTGACACCTTTTGATCCTCTCAATTCCTATTTCATCACAGATGCTGCTTATGCTTATAACCAGGTCACAGTATCAACACATTCCTCTAAATTGATGAAACACCATCAGCTGTGATTCCAGTAATGTGTGTAAGCTACAGTATTTACAAGGGGTGCAGTACGCCGCAGCAGTACTCTGCCAATGCAGCACCTGGGTAAGTGAATGCTTGGACCTAGTCATGGATTCAGGGGGAGGAAAAAACACAAAAAGAGCACTGTAATAAATCTAGTTGCCTTGTGTATTTAGCAAGAGCAGAATTACAGCCGGCTCGCCCCTACAGTGCATCGCCCTCTAACGAGTCAACCTCTGTTTTCTCTAAACAAGCTGCTACAGCCTAATGATTTAATGAATGGGTTTCCAAAGCACATACTTGCAGAACAATTAAGATCCTGGCAACAGTGTTTCATGTACTGTATGCATTCAAATGAACACAAATTTTCACAAATGCAAACCCAAGAGATGCTGGAATAACTACAAGCAAAATGCACATGCATGAGGTAGCCTACTGTGCCACCACATATCAACACACTCATATAATGATAGGGTGCAGTTTTTCTTGCCCATAACTTTACATGCACGCTAAGACCGCACTGAAACTAACATGATCACATACATAAATACTACAAACAGCCTAGGGAGAATCTACTGTGTCATATATGTTTCCTCATTTACATACATCACATGAACCTGATGAGGAATTAGCAGCACAAGCAAAGCATCGTAGCCGTACACACACACACACACATCTAATTCAGACTAACCTATGGAAAAGACGGGTTTCATTCGTCCTTCGTTCAATTCTGTTACATATCACCCTCATATATACCCGATGCGAAGCTGATACAGCCTTTTTTTTCACAGCGAATAGAGCGAGGCTTTAGTCTCCACAGCTGTACTGTCAGCAGGGCGGAGAAAGGCACAGAAAAGGCACAGAAAGAAAGAAGACTCTTCCACATCTCCCCGGTACCGATTAACCAAGTAGAGGATCTATATCGACCCGTATATTCACTCGATGTTAATGCCTTAACCTTGGCCACACGACCCCTTGCCGACGACAGAGGTAGCTGGCAGGTAAATGACCGTACGAGATTGCTGCATTAGAAAAGAGCCGTGCATGCTAAAAGCGTATAGCACCCTGAATGAGTGGGACACTGCACAAGAGGACATTATTAGAGGGATAATAACACCCATATCGTGATATTACGTGGCCTATTCAGACACACAGTGCGCAGCATACTGTCTTTATCCATATGCGAGCGCCGTGAACAGGCGTATTACAGCGTTACAGTGTAAAAGGGAATATTTTGGATTAAGCCGAGCTACAATGTAACACCCTAGACAACAAACGCGTCGGTAAAGCAGCATGCACACAACGGTACGACCCTCCCCCCACGGCCAAACAATAACCACGTCTGAGAAGAGGTGCAAATCCTGATCTTACCTCTGTCATCAAATTAAACTATTGATTTCCCCACGGTCCGATCAGCGGTACAGTGTTCCGGAGCAGGCTATTTGTTTATGCCGCTGGTGAAGGATGATTTATTCCGTTGTGCGGCTTAAAAATACATGACCTCACCAAATTCACTTGCCTACGTTTCCATCTGGCTGCTACTGACAGGCCGGACGCGCAGTGCGCACAGGGCATGCGTCCCAACTGCACGTCACTCATCCACAGAGACACACCCACCACCTCCATGCATCCTTCCGTCTGCCTCTATCTATCTATCTATCTATCTGTCTATCTATCTATCTAGCTATCTATCTAGATATCTGTATGTCTATCTATCTGTCTATCTGTCAACTTGCTGCTTTTATTCCAATGCCTCTTTATGGGAGTGTGTTTGCCTAACTGTTATGCCCAATAAATAAACAAAGAAACACACACACACACACACACACACACACACACACACACACACACACACACACACACACAAACTTACACAGATTTGTTTTGGCTCATTTCCGTTTCAAACAAGAACATGAAAAATGAGGTGCCATTTTGTGCTCATAGGCCTGGAGCAACTCTGTTGCAGGATGTGTAATATAGCATGACCAGGTTTAAAATATAGCCCATAAATGGCACTCAGTCACACTTTCAAAACAGCCCAAATAGGGATATTGGCCATTTTTTCTGTCCAATAGTGTACTAGGCCTACATAAATCAAAGTGTTATGAAACATTTAATGATATAATTATGGATGAATGATGAGCACTGGATATTTTCTTGCTGTATAGTCCATACCATGAACTATAGACTATAGATACCATGCTATATTAGATAACAGTCCTTGCAAATGTCACGGCATGTTAAATGATTTGTTGTAGACAACACAGATGATAAACAATAGGTTGTTAGACTGGGAGTGTAGGTTTATAGCTCACTGTACAAGTTAAACAGTCCTATGATTAAAACAAAAATGAATTGGGAACTGTTGCCAGTGTTGTCCATTCTTTTATTTTAGGTTTAGTTTTTTTTTTCTTTCTTTTTTTATTAATATTATGATTATTATTTTTACAAAATTGTCCTTGCAGCAGACTCCTTCACATATGAGTGGAAGGACAAGTGTGAATATCCAAATGGAAATGGTTTTTCTTTCTTTCTTTCTTTCTTTCTTTCTTTCTTTCTTTCTTTTTTCTTGTTTTCCTACTTTCTTTCTTTCTTTCTTTCTTTCTTTCTTTCTTTCTTTGTTATTTATATTTCACTTTTTATTTTTATTTTTGCTACGTCCCAAATAGTGACACGACTGGGTCCAGTATCAGTGGTTATGAATAAGTTTTAATAATGGTTATGGTCATGTGGAAGCCCTTTAGAGGTCTCTGTCCAGGGTGTAACTGATATGCTGCAGTGATCAAATGAATCAGCGACAGATTATTACTGGAATAGAATTACAAAGGGAAATCTAACTGGTCAAAAGGTACAGCCTATACGCTTGCTCGTGCTGCCTTACAAAAGAAGTCATTTAGGAATTTTTTGCTATGTTGTGTATGGGGTTTACGGCTCTGTCCATATTAAATAGTGGGCTAATCATTTGTGGAAGACCATGACATGCATAGGCTCTGCAGGAATCCATAGCATACTACAGGCTACCATCTATACGAGTTCAACCGTCAATTCGCAGGGCTACAAAAACGACGGTTCCACGAATCCATGCTCTGCGAAGGCATGTGACTGAATAAGGACATTAGGTAAAATTACGTTAACTTAACGCTGAGTAGTTTAAATTCTCCCTGCACCCACCTGACAGCCCTGGGATGTTGTTATTTATCCTTATCCCTGCGCAGATACCCCGGGGCCTGCAGAGACGAGCTGCGCGCAATAGACCTGGGAAGCGGCATGGATAAACGTCCCAGCACCGACTCCTGCAGCAAGATAAGGCTACTACGGTTTCTTACCCCTTGTTCGAAGAGAGTCCGCAGCGTTATGATCATTCTGGGAGAGCAGCCCCGAGGCAGCCGGCTATAGTCCACTCGTTTGGCCGAGGTCGTTCGTCCTTCCCAGGCTTCTCTGTAGCGCACCTATACCGGCGGTTACTCACCGTACCTTTGGGCGTCAGACGGATTAGTTAAATCGGTGTAGCTGATCTCACCCCACCCGCTATTGGTGGCTCTGACCTGTCGCTTGTCAAACTGCGAGTTTAATCCAATTAAGTGTTTAAAGGCGAGAGGCTAAGAATAGCGCCAAATACAGTAAAAAAAAAAAAAAAGTTTCAGACCTTCAGCGTGGTGGTGGCAATAGAGCAAATGAATGGGACACCATATATAGTTAATGTCATTGATGAATTGCCTGCAAGAGTGGAGCATCCCTTAGTAACGGAGAGGACGCCAAAACAGCAATGCAATGATCACGGGGATTATATTGGAGTCGTGGTGGGAGCACTGAAGATAACACAGAGGATCACACTCTTCACATAGGTTACGTATGTTACCAGGTAATATCCCTAACACACCGTGAGCTATTCTTTTTTATGTTCCGCCTATAGTCCTATTTGACAATTTGCCTTGTATTTTAAATTGATCCAATTTGTCCTGTGTTAATTAACTGATGATTTCAGATGAAAGGCTGATATTCATTCCTCATCATACTATAGGAAGACCCTGTGCAAACATTCACACAAGTAAAGTAGCAAAGTAAAGTCTAAAATTGGAATCAGCTACAGTTTTAAAATGCATGAAACTGATCTCTAGTATTTAACAGAAAATAAGTGAGATGGATCAGATTCGTTGTTTGTCTACTTATGAGGAACCTTTGTTGCTGTGTTGAGTTGAATAAGAATGTATTGTCACTGTGTCTTATGGAAGTAGTTGTAATGGGAAAGAAGGATAAGACAGAGACCCAGTTTGCTCTACAAGGGCTACCTGCCCCAAATTTCCAAGAATAGAGTACCCTCTCCTCATACAATGTGAAAACAATCAGTGTGACTGTGACTAATAATCTGGCTGTTGGCTGATGGATCAGTAAGCGGGTTTGTGGTTGATAAGTCAATAAGCTAGATGATGATCGGTTGACTAATGCTATATAGTATGTTCTACACTTAAGTTAAAATATCAGGGACTGGAGAACAGGTTCCATGTCTTACATTTGATATTCAAATATCCTCAAGGTGATGGCCTAAGCTTTGGTGCACCTCCAGTGAACAAGGGAAAACATGTCCTCTTATGTCCAGTTTATATGCAGTGGCAACTGCTTGCAAAATGGATGTAGCATCAAATTATTAGTTACTAGCAAAGCAAGTTGTTTCTAGTTAGTGAAGAGACATCCTGCAATTGCAAATATTATGAAACAGCTTTGAAATGCAATGCTTTGTTCCTCATCATGCAAATCATTATTATCAAGTTACAAGATATAAGAAGTGATAAGAAGTTGTTTGGTGCTGATGGTGAGAGTTTTCTTAATTACTGTTTACCTACTTTCTAAGAATCACTGTCCAGAGCAGGAGAGGTCAAGATTAGGAACGGCCTCAGCTTATGCCAGACTAGGTCTAGCCAATCATCACCTCCAAATATAGAGGCAACAGCCACACCTTAATATAGACACAATTCTATGTATGAAGTTATACAATAGATTGTCAGTTTCTTAGAAAATACTATTATTTTCTCAAAAAAATCTGATCGAACAAGTGACAGAGTCAGCAACCAGTATCCAGGTTCCCGTGTGGTTCCTGCACCAGTGCCTGACCTGACTGGGCTTAGCTGTAGACCTGTAGGCCACAGAGGATTGTGAGGGAGTATAACTAAAGTTTTGCTCAAGAATGGATGAGCGGGAGCGCTTGGCAGGGCTTCCATGTTCTTCCTCAACCCCTCCTACACTGTAACAACAAACCAGCCTACAGGGTTGCAGTAGGATTCCTTTATGTTTCTTGCTACTCGAAGGATTTGAGCACCAATTTTAACAGCATTGTGCAGTTTATGGAGTTGTCCACAACCTCACACAGTCAGTGTTTTATTGCTTTGTCACCCATGCTCTTCCCTGTTTGGGTATTTTGTCTTACTGCTCTTTGCCACCCAATTAATTTTGCAAGATTTGTCACTGTAATTATTCGATTCACATTCTCAGTGTCATAAGCTCAGGATAAGATAAATTGAAAGCAGCACAAGTGAGAGATTTAATCAGGTCTAAAGTAATTATGTTGGTCTGTAGCCATGGAACCATGTTGCCTCCTTCTGTCTGTGTCTGAGATTGGCAATAAGGACTTTATTATTACTGAAACATTTTGTGATTTAGTAGTACTTGTGGAGAGGAAGAGACAATCACAAAAAAAGATCCAATGGAATAAAAGCATGATAGTTTGGTTTCACAGCCTTCACCATGAAGCAGTTGTTTTGAACTGGAAATATGAACCATATCAGCCACACTAAACAAATCAACCTTTACATTACTTTTCTTCTTTAATTATTTGACATTAAAGAGCATTGGGATTAAATTGCTGACCAGGAAAAAAAACAGTTCATGCAATTGCAATCATTTCAATGGCTCAAGGAATAATGTGTTTTTCTGCCCTTACAGCAATATGCTGATGAAGGCACCATGCCTTCACAACTCTTATAGAAATCTGTCTAAGGCTAGACACACACTATAGCTATTTATGCATCAATGTTGCCCCACCAGTCAATTTTTCCAGATTGAGTTCTTTGAGAAAGTTGCTGAGCTTTTATTCTGATTTTCTAAAATTATGGTAACTTAAGGTAGAGCCTAATTGGACCTACACCTGTTAAAATGTTGATTTGCCCAGAGTATTGCCATCCCACAAATAGTGAGAACAACAGGGAAAATAGATTGAAGAACACATTGATCTGTACCAGAAAGTCATTTTGTTGCGTAATTGGTTCAATACTATCTTGTTGTGAGCATTCCAGCCCAACTAACCTGTTTTTAACATGCTTAAAGGAGCCAAATTAAGCCTGACTATCTAATGTAAGACACACTCCTCACTAGGTTTAATTTTAATAGAGTGTGATCTTGACTATTTTCAAAACAAACAACATATTCAAACACAGGTATGCTACACATGTAACACAAATGATGCCAAGCAAAAATATTATTTTGGATAGGTAAGGAAGCTCTCCCTTTTCCTTTTCCATTTTGTATTCAACTTATGCTCTGAGCTTTCTTTTTTCCTCCACATTTTGAAACTTTATATAATTCTTAATACCTATGTGATAACAAACTAACATGGGATCATGACACAGTTGCAGTGGTGCCCAGTCCTGCAGATCTGCCCCAGCTCAGAGGAAAGCCTATTAGGAAATGGGAGGAGCAGAGAGAGCGAGAGGCAATGAGACTAATGGACTAAGAGAATCTAATCAGTGCCTGGTGCAAGGAACAGTCTTTTTTGTGAACTTTCTTAGAGCCATCCCTCATAAATGGCTCTAAATACCAAAAATATTGTAGATAGGTTGTTAGAAGAACACTAACACTCTCAAAGAGAAAGAGAAGATGAAGCAGAAATATGTAATGAAAAAAAGAAGATTTTTTTTGAAAGAGAATATTTTAGAAGAAAGAGGGTAGAAAGCTTGACACACAGCAAAGACAGCTTATAGCTGAGTTTTGAGTTTCCCTGGTTGTCCTGAGTGGTGAGAGACATGCATTCGTAAAACATTTTTTGCTGCTTCTGCTTCTGTTTGAATCCTATGCACAGCGAAAGCCAAATGAATTGCACCACACTCAGAATTCCACCTTGAACACAGACTCAAACGATTGATGTTTTTCACTCTGTGTGTATTTCCCTGTGTGCGCTCATGATCATGTATGTGTATGTGACCCTGCATCCTCAGGTGTGTGCGTGGGATGTGTGCAGGATGAGCAGCACATTCGTTACACTAGCGGAAGTACTGGAGGCACGAGGGGGACCTCTGCTGGAGGAGGAGGTCTGGTCCCTGCTGCTGGGCACTGCAGAGTCTTTAGTGGATGTGTCCTATAAGGGTAAAGCACTGCCAATATAAATAACCACCTTTTATCATAGACTGACAACACTATACATGATGCCTTACAGCTATAACCACACCAGCATGTTATTGTTATGTAACAGTCACATACGCATTTGAATATATCTTGCAGTATTTCTACCCATCCGTCTATTTCACTCAACGTGACTTTACCGTAGAAAAGATTGAGCAGCATCAAATATATTATGGACATCCTTTTTTTTTCTTTTTTTCAGGTCACAACAGTATGTGCAACATCATAAGCCCCACCTCCTTGCTGCTGTCAGCCACTGGTACCTTAGCATTTAAGAACTGTGCCCTATCAGATGAGGTATCCACCTTCACCGCTCCAGAGATGCTGCAGGGCCGTGCCAGCTCAACCAAACCTGCCATAGAGAGGGTCAGTGCATTCATCCTGAGCGGCACCTCAAATGAAAGTCACATACAACAGGGCATTGGCTCATATTGCTTTTACCGAAACTTTGGAATTGCACTTGAGTTGCTTCCCAGATCCTGATGTGTCTTATTTCTTGAGGAGAGTACTGCAGGCTCCCCATGAGTGAGAAATCTCAGGATGTCTAGAGGAGTTGAAGGACGCTGAGAGGTGTAAGCCCGCCATCTAGTGACTGAGCAAAGGAATTTCTGCCCTGGATTTTAGTTGTGATGCTAGGGTACCACATGAAAAGGTTCAGAAAATACTGCAAGTCATTGTTGTCACCAAGCAAAGTATATGTTTGGTAAATTACATTGTTGAAAAAAAATGTAAAAGTGTACTGGACTTTTCAGATGTTTATGTTTCTATGCAGCTGTAAATCCTGTCCCTAACTGAGTGGTTTTGTTTCACAGATGCTGGTGTATTCACTGGGTATGACTCTCTACTGGTCAGTTGATTTTCACCTACCTCAGAATCAGGTGGGATCTCCTCATACAGCGCTGTTACTTTTATTTTCAGTACCATCACAGTCCCACGATTTAGTTATGACGGTTATTTTCAACTCTTTCCCCTCCCAGCCAGTCCAGTTGAGCGACCATCTAAACAGCCTCCTCCTGAGCATGTGTGAGGACCTGGCCCACCGCAGGGTGAATCTCAACTCTGTCCTGGAGGCCTGCGAGTCTCAGCACAAAGCCTCTCTCCTGCCGTCTCCTACTAAAGTCATCCGACAACTGGTGGAGGAGGTCTTCCATGACTCAGTGAGTCTGTCTGTCTGTCCACATTGTGTCTACCTATCTGCCTGCCTGTATGCATAACAGTCTCTCTGTAGGCCTTTGTCTATCTGTCAGAATTTAAATGTGTACTCGTATGGTTTTGTGAGAGGATCTGCAAAATGGAAATAAATCAACAGTGTAGTGCTTTCCTTTCCTCCAGATGGACCATGGCTCTCTGCCAGACAGCAACGTCCCTCTGAGTGGCAGGAGCCAGATGATCAGAGAGAGGCTTCATGGTGAGCATGCATGGCATGTTAGAGTCCTTGTGAAGTCATTAAATGGTAAAATTTATGAGTTAAGCACCAGAAAGTTGGCTGACTGAGTTATACATACAAGTGGTAAAGCAGATGGTTAATATCCTCAACTGACCTCTCATCTTCTGTGAGGAAACAGATAGCAACCAAAGCGTTACATCAGAGAGGAGGAGGTGACAGAACTCATGACTTTTACACTGTGAATTCTAATGTATAATGGCTTATAAAGCTAAAGTGAATCTTCATTTGCTGTAACTGTAAGTCAGTGAGAGTTAAAACAGTGAAGCTGAATTGAATTGTCCATATTTTCATTGTGCTTTTGAGATGAACCTGATGCCATTTTGATGAGAATCAGCTGTTTTGCATGAAAGTGCCAGCTCACAGTCCGCTTTATTCCACTTCACACCCTTAGCAAGCTAGAACTAATGTACCTTGCAACAAGGTGCAGCGAGAAGGGATTGTTTAGCCAAATCAAGTGTACTCCAGGCCTGAGCGAAATGACCAGTAGGTTGGAAAAAATTTGAATTGAAACAGTGGCAGTTGGTGTCTGTGCTGCTGAGAGGAGGAAATGATACAGACAAGTGATATCACAAAACTGACAATTGCTCTATTCAAAATGGGGATGCGGCTTTCAGAGTAAACTCAACCTCCTCATTACTGGCTCCATGATTACTGGCTACATGAAAATTGTAGACGGTAGTAAAGGCCAGAGTATCATATTCTGCTCTCTTGATTCTGTTCATCTCTTCACTGGAGGAGACATGTCAATGGAAAATGTGGACAACACTAATCCCTAGGTTATCTCATTGTCTCTTGTGTTCACCCAATGTAAATTTGACCTTTAAAAAGTTGTCACAATGTAAAGATCCACAGACTGTACCTGCAGTCATTGTTCCCTTGACTAAAGCCAGTGGACAGGTCAATAGGATTAAGGTCTTAACCTGAAGCCAGCCCAGGATTAGGCTCCTGCGAGAGCCAATAATCAGGTACTCAGCGTAGTTGCTCAGGTTAAACCCTCCTGTAGCGTCGGCTCTGTCCAAACATCTCAATGTCTCTGGCGTAACACTGAGAGGAACATGTATCAAACATTGCTGTCATCATTCATCTCTTACCTGGTGGCTTACCTGGTTGACAGGAAAGAGAGGGCCATTTCCAGACTTCAGCGAAGGGTGTGCAGCTGCAGCTGAAGGGAGAAGATACTCAGCAGACTCTGACTCAAAGTCAGGTAACCTTATGATGCAGAGGACAGGAAAACTGGAGAGGAGTTAGAGAGTGTTAGAAAGAAGTTACTTTATCTGTCTATTAGGAAGAAAAGAGATAGAATTACTCTCTAAATAACTTGGAATGTGCATGTCCCCACTGAGCAAAGCCCCAAACTCTTGATTTACTCTTTGATGTTCCTTATATTTACAATAAATCATTTAAGTATTTAATGCATTGAGACAGGTGAAGGATAAAGGTGTGCTGGGGTGTGTGGATTTAATGTTTGAATCCAGTGCAGAGGCTTCTGAGAGTCAGTTTTGTAGAATATGTGTTCCACCAGTAATATTCTTGTTACTACAGCATCAGTGCTTGTGTTATCTGTCTGTCTGTCTTCTAGGGAGTTTACCTCATAGACCTTGGAGACCGAGACCAAGGAGCTCTCCCACACCTTTGTACCCAGCTGCTTTAGACAGGTACATACTGTACACACACACACACACACACACACACACACACACACACATAGCATGACCACGCCACCATTATTCTAGTTGGAAGAAGATTCTTCAAACATCAGAGGAAGTAGAGAAGTTCCTTGTATATGTCGACAGAAAGAAATCCATCCACTCTCCCTTTCGCTCTCCCTCCCTGTCTGTGTATGCCTGTCAAGTTTGAATCTGAGGGGGAATGACAATGTCTAAGAGACTGACTCTTTCTGCTTCCCACCGCCCCCCCTCTCTCCCTCAGACTCCCTCGTGGGGCCCGTCACAGGGACAGCAGCTGCAGTTGGCTCGGTCGGAGCCCCCTCCACGACATTTCCCCCAAGGCTTCAGCCAGATCCCACAGTCCTTCCATCACCTTCAGCGAGTCCTCCCTCAGCCTGAGCCAGAGGAAAGCCAAGGTAAGATCATGTATACCTGCAGGAACTGATAAATAATGGCATGAATGAATGCGAATGGAATGTTACGAGCGAGTATTCATGCATTCAAAGTTTCTGTGCCACTTTATATGTGTTGTCACATTTAAAGACCCATTTTTGGTTGAGAGAGATGGTGAGCTGCAAAGTGCGTAGTGCATGTGGGGGTACGAATGGAGTCAATGTGCAGACAGTAGAGCATGTAGAGAAGTGCATTGCCTGTCGGATGTGTTGCTGCCTGTAGTGTTTACACTGTACCTGTATGTGTTGCCAGGCTTTGGGTCCTGAGTTCATCAGGATGACGGACGAACAACAGATCATTCTGGAACTTCCAGGATCCATTGTGGTAAATGTTTAGATTCTATCAACCTCCTCTGCCTCCGATCAATCTTCTTTACTCTAATCATTTTTATGTAGATTGTTGCTTTTTTAGTTGAATTTGTATTTTCATACATTCCCATCTTTATTCTGCATACTAATCTTTGTTTATTTGTTTGTTTGCTTGATTGTATGTATCAATGTGTGTGTGTGTGTGTGTGTGTGTGTGTGTGTGTGTGTGTTCATGCCTGTGTGTGTTCGTTTGTGTGTGTCTACTGTAGTCTAAAAAGGGCCGTTCATGTGCGTCTCAGAGGGAAGTGAGTGTAGTGCTGCCTAACGGACAGTATGTGGCGGTTCGCTGTGACATTAAGTCAAGAGCAAGAGATGTGTTTGACATGGTGGTGGCTCACGCAAACCTGGTGGAGCACTTCTACTTTGGCCTCGCCTTCCTGGACGGTAAGAGTACACATTATAGTTTGTTTTTTTTATCTTGCTGCCTGATTGCATTTTTGTACTATTTATTTAAGCATATTTCCACTTGACCGCTGTCATATTATATGTGCATTACAATCTTGCTAATTTCAACCCTTTGTAAATGGTTTACTAAAATACATTGGGATACCACACCAAAATTAATTCAAAATATGAAACAAGCATATGAATGTTTTTTTTTTTAAATATCCTGCATTGTCTAATTTGAGGTGAATGTACCTTTAATTGCATGTATCAACAATGCCTATTTGATAGATCAGTCAGTTCAGAAGTCTGAGCTTCAGATAAAAGTTGTTCTTCTTCTCTGTCATTCCGCAGATGATGAATATTTCTTCTTGGACCATGAGACTAAAATCTCAAAAGTTGCCCCTGACAGTTGGAAAAAAGTGCAGACGACCTCCTTTTTGGTGTTTCTACGAGTCAAATTTTTTGTTGATGATATCTCCTTCATTTTGTAAGTGCTGATGTATTACTTCCATCACACTGGACACTCCGTTTATAGAAAGGATGCCTTTTAAAGTCTATTTTATTGCATGCAGTAATGTTTACAATCTATGTAAAAGAAAGTTTATTGTTTTCCACTTAACCTCTTTTCCTGTGGCCCAGGCACAGGCTGACACGTCACCAGTACTACTTACAGCTGCGTAAGGATATCTTGGAGGACAGGCTTTACTGTAACGAGGAGACAGGCTTGTTCCTGGCTGCCCTTGCTCTGCAGGCTGAGTTTGGGGATTACATGCCAGAGGTACTCAGGACAAAAAGTGTCTTTAGATATCAGCATCTGTAGTTGATACCCAGCGTCATTCCTTTAATTTCTGTGTCACAGCAATGCATTTGATTGTTTTGTGTTTCTGCTTAGTTGTATGGAAGGAATTACTACCAGCCAGAGCATTATGTGTCTAAGAGGATGCTGGAGAGGCTGGCCCTGCCCAGTCTAAAGGAAGAGTTGCCAAGACTACATGCAAGTCATGCTCAGATGCTGCCTGAAGAGGCTGAGACAGAGTACCTAAAGGTAGACTTAGATGGACCCACTCACACACACAAACACAAATTCGTATTAAGAGTAATAAGGCCCGAAACTTGCCCGGAAATGTAAAATGTAATACATACTCACTCACACACACTTTCACACTTTTTTTAAATTCGCTTCAGATTGCCCACCAGTTACCGGAGTATGGGGTTATGTTCCATCGTGTGGGAAGAGACAAAAGGCCAGTGGTGGGCGAGTTAGTTTTGGGAGTCTGTGCCAAAGGAATCATCGTGTACGAGTTGAAGAACCACCTCCGTACTGTCACCCGGCGCTTCCTCTGGAGGGAGACCGACTCCATATCCACCGGGGTAAGAAAACGAGGCATTTCAGCCAGCCTCTGCCGCATGAGATATTACTTGTACAGCTCATTTTGTTATGAATCTAAAAGTAAATGTGTGATGACTTGTGTCTGGCTCCCAGCGGCGTAAGCTGACTATAGAGTGTGGCGGGCCCAGCGGGAAGAAGCACAGCTTTGCAACAGAGAGCTCCAAGATAGCACAGTACCTCCTCAGCCTCTGCTCTGCACAGCACAAGTTCCATAGTGAGATGACATCGCGACAACTTAACCACAGCATGGTACAAGGTGGGGAAACCTGAGCGATTCTGTAGACTGTATTTTTTTGGACTTTGACTAGAGACGAATATGCAACACAGGAAAGCACACACTGAAAACAGCAAATTCCTATGTGCAATCAACCGTTTATTTTGAGCCAGAACAGCAACCAACAATTCAAGTCTAGGTCATTTTTAAGGGTGATGCTGTGTGACTAGACTAGAGCCCATAAGTTTAGCAAGGTAGGGGAAACTCCTGCCAGTACACATACAGGTTATAGTGAAGAATGACAAAGTATAAATGACATGTTTTTTTCCTCACCGTTTCCCCAGATGAGAGCATGGGGAGGTACAGGGATCGTAACTCGAACATGAAGCGGATGTCATGCTCGGAGGGCATGTTGAACCTTGTAGGTTTGACGGCCGGTCAACAAGACACCCACTCTAAGTCCTGCGACGACCTGACTGCCAAGATAGAGGCGCGGCTCCGCCAGCAGAGAGAGCTGAGGAGGGAGCTGAGCAGGGAGCTGAACAAGGAGCTGCCCGAAGCGCGAGACCTCAGGGAGGCGAGAGAGCGACAGTGTTGGAGGTAGCCCATTGTGATCATTGTGACCATAGTATGCAGTGTTCCTCTCACAGAAATCTAAACATATTCTCTATGATCATAAATGATTTAGCTTAACACAGCTGTGCTTCTGTGTTGTAGCACTCCAGAGCTAATTCCCAGAATGATGTCCAGCGTCTCGCTACAGAAACAAGACTCCGACGGCTCTTTCTCCATACGAGGTGAATGTGGCCACATATCTGATGCCTTGCCCTTATCTGCACTCCTTTTTGTAAACTCAAATGTCTATAATTCTTCATTTATCTGTAGGCTGACTGATAAGTGTTTTTTTTATTTTTTATTTCTCTATTTGATTCTGCTATGTTTTATATAAATATACATTTATATCAAAACTTTTATTTTTTTGATATAAAGAAGCAGATTTTTAGTACATGTGAAACATCTGCTTTGCAGTCGACACCCCAACCAGGACCCCGCCAGAGAGAGAGATAATCTGTGTGACCTTAAAGAAGGATCCCAAATTGGGCTTTGGTGAGTATGAGGAGGAGGGTTTTGGTTCTATGTGTCTGATTCGTTCGCAGTAGGCCTGTGTTTTCACCTCCTCTCCTGTCCTGTTTCAGGGTTTGTGATAGTGGGAGAGGATAACACAGGTAAACTCGACCTTGGGATCTTCATAGCTTCCATCGTGCCTGATGGGCCTGCAGACAAAGATGGCCGAATCAGACCAGGTACGGATCGGTGCCAACTGCAATCATAGACACTGGCTTACCACTTCATAACCTTGCTTGTGACAGAAACATTTAAACTTAGTTAGCACATGAAAACCTGACAAGGCTTCAGCTTGGCTGTGTTCCTCAGCGGCCTGCCTCATATTTTATGATGATTGGTTGATTTCCAGGTGGACGTCTGATCTCCCTCAATAAGACCAGTCTGGAAGGGGTGACATTCAGCGACGCTGCTGCCATCTTGCAGTCCAGCCCCGAGGAGGTGGAGCTCATTGTGTCCCAGCCTAAACGTATGATCTGCTCATTGCTTTCTCAACCACATGCACAGTCTAATTTTTACGCCATATAATGATGTACAGTAATGACATTTACCATTTTCACCCTTTATGACTGTGCACTTGGTTCCTTTATCCATGCTGGTTGTTGTCCCATCAGAGTCTCTGAAGGACAGTAAGAGCTCCCTGAGTCAAAGTACTCTTGGTCTGGCACTGGAGAGGGGCTTTGGGTCTCAGACGACCCTGAGTGGCACAGAGTACCGTCCCGCCATGGAGGAACTGGAGGAGGCCCTTGCTCTGTCCAATATGGCCACCCCCAAACACGGCAGGAGGCTTCACATTCCTGTTGTGCGAATACTTGACGCCCAGGTTAGAGTCAGTGTTTCACCAACAATACCCGGAGATAAGTGACTTTGTTGCCGGTCAACCAGGGCTAATTTTTAAATGGATTAAGCGCTCTGATTAATTTGATAATACGATTAAATTAGTGTGAGGCAATCCATAGCTGCGTCCACGTGCATTAGTGTTCCCAATACATCCACTTGCTCCTTCTCTCTCATTTCTTCCTTTATCATTTTACAGCCCCTTATCACCCATTTTCCTCTCTTGCTCTTCCCCACCTCTCTTTTTCAGGATGTGTGTTCCAGGTCTCCCTCTATCTGCAGTTTGAGAACTGGGGAGCAGCTTATAGTGGAGCTGAAGAAAAGCAATGGCAGTCTTGGCATCAGTGTTGCTGTGAGTGTTTTTTTTTTACTATATAGTATTTACCTTATGTTCTCCAACTGTGCCTCACCATCAGGGTGTAGGTTGGTTTTTATGATTTTCTTTACCCTCCACTACACCTAAATAAGTTTGAAGAGGGAAATGGAAGACTACTATTGCTCCTGAATAGAAGGTTTTATGCCACGTGCTATGCTGACATATTGATTTAAGTGAGCAGAAAGCTTCAGTGACAGGAGTGACTTGTGTGTTGAGGTCAACAGAGTCAACCTTATTAACAGGACCAAGGGTTAAAGGCCAATAGATAACAAGCTAAGACATGCACATAGTAACTTACACACATACACACTGGCTAGAGTCAGGGGTTAGCATTATTTGAGGTCTGTGACATGGCTAATTGCGTCTCTGTAATATTCTTTGCCAAAAGGGAGGAATAAACACCAACGTGCGGTATGGAGGCATCTACATCAAGACTCTGGTGCCAGGGGGCGCCGCAGAGCAGGACAGGCGCATTCAGATCGGTAACCTTTTCATTAGTGACTTCAATATGTGTGCAGGTACCTGCCAAAATAAAGGAAACGTCTAAGTGAATGAGCAGTACAAAATGTATTAAAAGCAGGGTTCTGTTATGTTCTATTACAGTGTAGGATTTGGTTTTCCTGTTCACTTGACTCCTTATAAAGCAAGGAAAATACCAATAAATACCAATAAAGCCATTCTCAGTGATCTACAATCTCTCATCCATTAAGCATTTCTGGTGTGGCCCCATTCATTTTGAATGCATGGTCATCGACTGCATGAAAACAATGTAAAACATATGCCACATCTGCCCTAAATCTCACCCTAATTGTTCTCTTATGGAAGATTCTGGAGAAATGCCCAAGACAATATTGTTTTTTCTACCACTATCAATAAAACATGAAATAATAGATTTTTTATGGAGGAATCGTGGGATCTAGTACATTGGTAGAATCCCTGTGAAGGAGCAGTAAAGCTGTTCAATAGTCTTTTAGTAGTCCAATGTCCTATTACAGTAAGATAATGTTGGTATTTCCTTTATTTTGTCAGTCACTTGTATGTGGGAGTATGTTTAGGCACTGGAGCCATGGTGCTGTGTCTGTGTCTGCTTGGTTTATGGTTCAGTGAGCAGGAACCACTTTCAGATTTGTTTACATGCCCATCATCATACATGCACGCACACACACACACACACACACACACACAAACAATTTAATTTATGTATTAATGCTGCTAATGATGATGAGATTTGTGTATGTGCATATGACAGGTGACAGACTGCTGGAGGTTGATGGGTCCAACCTGAGGGGCGTGACTCACAAACAGGCTGTCGAATGCCTGAAGAGGACTGGGGAGGTAACACACACACACACACACACACACACACATGCAATCAAATGCAAACACATACAAACATTCTTTCTCTTTTGCTGACTTGGTTGTGCTTATACCAATACATGTCATCCTTTCCTTTCCACCCTTTCCAGCTTCTATCTGGTTTTATTTCCTCTATGTTGTTCTTGTTCACCTCTCAACACACACACACTCACACAGACATTCACGCACACACACATGGACGCGCACACATAGCCCCACGGAAATGCAACTGTCCAGGGGAAGCATCTGTTTACATTTGTTGTTATTTTAGCCCTGGCTAAGACGATTTAGGCCAGCTAAAGCATGTTGACATTCTACACCAGGTCCCAAGCTGTTATTCACAGACAGCTTAACCCTCCTGACCCCAAACACCAGCTGACCTTATGTACAGTAAACTACCAAGGCAATTGCAGTTCACTCCGTTTTAACCTGATTAACATTACGCAGTGGAAAAATACGGCAATAATGATTGGCAAAACTGCTGATACATTATTCTCCATACATGTTCAAACATAGAGTATCGAACATATGCAGAGTGTGTGTGTGTGTGTGTGTCTATTCCCTATAGGTGGTGAGCCTGCTGTTGGAGAGGGAGCCCACGGTGGTGTTGGAGCCGAGGCCTGACTCACCCTGCCCCCCCTTGGCCCACAGTCCATCATACCCACAACCCCCCAGGACTGAAGTCTCCATGGAAACGACCTTGAGTGGCAGAGCCAAGGACTACAGCTTTGTGACTGATGGTGAGAGGAGAGAGGAGGGGGCACACACACACACAAAAAAAAGGAAATAGACAGTGTTAGGCATACACACATACACACACACACACACACACACACATACACACACACACACACACGCACACACACATGGCCCAGAGGTGAGTGTGAGTCATCTGACAGCTACATTGTGGTTGCTGTCAGAGTCATCCAGGGCTGATGCCGCCTCAGTCCCCCGAGACTGGATGCACTGAAACCTTGAAGCTGCCTGTTCACTGCCTAAGCTTAGTTAAAGGGACAGTTCATTGTTCCTACAAAGACTGTGTTGTGATTGCTGTAAATGGTGTGATAAATTGTGAGGAAATATGCAAAGAAATATGATTATCTGCTGTATTAGATTTCATCAATAGTGAATTTTGTGCAAAAATAGATACTTCTCATACAAACAGAGATACTTCTCATAGGAGTATCTTAGGAGTGAATCTGGATGAGTGAATTAAACAGAAATGGTAGCAAATTTATGATCATAATGTACTGAATCACAAAAACAGCTCAGATTGCAGATTACAGGCCACAGATTATAGATGCAGACACAGAGTTACCGACACAGATACAGACACAGATACAGATTCAGATTCAGATACAGATACAGACACAGACACTGACTCAGATACAGATACAGATAGAGATACAGATACAGACACAGATACAGATACAGACACAGAGACACACTCGAATACAGATACAGACAGATACAGACTCGGTTACAGATACAGATACAGACAGACACAGAGTCAGAGACACACTCAGGTACAGACACAGATACAGACACAGACACAGGCACAGACAGAGACAGTCACAGACACAGACTCAGATACACATTAATGCTCCAACAATCCCCTCCGCCTTTTCCCTCCTCTAGAAAACACACAGGAGGTGGTTCTGCACAAGAGCTTGTCCGGCCTGGGCTTCAGCTTTAACATCTCCCAGCTGCACTCGGGTCCAGACCGCGGCAGCGTGGTCCGCATCAAGCGTCTGTTTCAGGGACAGCCAGCGCTGGAGAGCGGCCTGCTACGAGAGGGAGACGTCATTCTCTCTGTCAACGGAGAGCATGTCAAGGGCCTCTCCTACCAGGTAAAGTTTGGGGTATTTAAAGTATTAATCAGTACATTTTAATACTTCAAACTTATTAATTGTCCCACCATGGCAGCACAGAAGATAAGCAGTGTGATAAAAACAGAATACAGTGTCATCTGACGGTGTGAGCAGCACCACTGGGCCTGCTCTTTTTTAAGGTCTCAGCCACGTCATTGGTTCGCTAATCCTCTAATCTCATGTATCAGAAAATAGCAAGCTGGGTGTGTCATGGCGTGATGTGTGTGTGTTTAATGTGTCAGTTAATCCCTCACGCTGTCCTGCTGAGGAGTTGTAAGGGACACACATACACACACATACACACTGACAGAAAAAGAGATTCATATATATTTATTCTGTGCACCCCCTTCCCTCTACCAACACACACTCTTTCTCTGTGTTGTCTCAGAGGGTTTTGTTCCTGCTGCGTGGAGCTCCGTCTGAAGTTCACCTGCTCGTTTGCCGACCAGTTTCTGGAGTACTGTATGATGTAGATGACAACACGCTGGTGCGTTCACACACACAAACACACACATTCCAATAAACGCATACACACGTACATGTACAAACAATAAAACACTCTATGCACAGTGTTAAAGACCCCACGAAATGGCATATTTACTTGGGGCGGGACATAATGCAGTGAGGGATCATTCAAAAATCTGGTGGGATTATTAAAAAATCTGATGGTTTTATTGGTTAGAAATGTATATTTACACCTACTAGTGCAGCATGAGGTCACCATTAAAGATGCTCTGTTGTCCATGAAGTAAAAGTAATGGGAGTTCATTTCATGGGGAGTTTAACAGTCACAATTCAGCCCCAGTAACACAGGATAGACCCTCTTACCTCCTGTCTGACCCCATAGAGTCCTGGACCCGCCCGTGAGATCCGATCCAAGTCTCTGGACATCCGACTGGGAGAGGACTACAGCCAGCTCCTCAGGTTTCAATTTGACAACAACATGGCTGCCCAGAAACAGGCTCCTGCCCAAGAGGAAGAGTCGGTCGACACAGCAGAGAAAAGCCCTGAACTCCCTGCAGCTCCAGCGCCCCAGGAGAGCCAGGAGAGTCTGGAGAGTGAAGCACTCGCCAACCAGACTCCCCCATCTCCTCTTCGCTCACCTCCCTCACCGACCTCGCCTACTTCACCTCCATCACCAATCTCGCCGGCCTCACCGGCCTCGCCAGCATCACCCACCTCGCCCCCCCCTGGCTCTCCACCAGCCCCGCCAGATTCACTACCAACCACCGGGAAACTGGACGAAGAAAGGGAACCAGAGGTAAAGGAGGAGAAAGAGGATGGGGGCGAGGAGGTGGAGGTTGCCAAGACATCAAGACCAGCTCTGGAGCTTCTGGATGTCTGTCCTAAGACTGGTTCTCAGACTGTTTATGCCAGGTAATGTGCCACATAGACACAGACACACACGCACATGCACATACTGTATGCACATACGTACTATGTACACACAAAATGTTAAGTATATAAACAGTATACATGTGTTTACCTGCAGTGGAGTCAGAGAGGAGGCAGATGGAAGCGTGACCTACTGCCTGATGGGAAACGGGCTGACTATCCTGGCAGATGAAGAGTACCTGACCATCAGCTCCGCCCTGGAGTCTCCTCACAGTCTTCCCTCCACCACTCCCCGTCTGGTCACTCACACCCCAACAACAGCCGCCGCTGCCCTCAGCCTCGGCCCTCAAACCTCCAACAGCACCTCCATGGCCTCTAGTTACAATATTCATAATCCAAGCCTCGCCCCTCACATCCCCAGTACCGCCATCTTGCCCCCCAACCACTCCTCTAACACCCTTACCACTTGCGCCCTGGCCCACCCATCTCAGCCCCTTACAACCCAGCCACCCAAAGCACAGCACCACCCTATCCAGCAGGCGTTACTCCCGACTCACCTCAACCCCATCTCCATCTCCAAGAGCAGCCGGCCTGTGGTGCCTCCACCCCAGCCTCCTCCTCCTCCTCCTCCACCTACTCCCATTACAACCCAGGTCATCTCCTCTGTGCCTCCCTGCCCCAATCCCCCTGCCCCCACCCTGCCACTCACACTGCTGGCTCCCCCTGCTCCGAGCCACACACAAGTGAGGGAGGAACCAGAGAAGAAAGAAAGGGA